>NC_141536.1:2585498-2739998 GCF_021556685.1 Rattus norvegicus
GACGCCGACCGCTCAGGGCGTCGCGTAACTAGTTAGCATGCCAGAGTCTAGTTCGTTATCAGAATTAACCAGACATATCGCTGCACCATATGGCCATGCACCACCACCCACGGAATCGAGAAAGAGCTATCAATCTGTCAATCCTGTCTGTGTCCGGGCCGGGTGAAGTTTCCCGTGTTGAGTCAAATTAAGCTGCAGGCTCCACTCCTGGTGGTGCCCTTCCATCAATTCCGTTAAGTTTCAGCTTTGCCACCATACTCCCCCCAGAACACAAAGACTATGGTTTCCCAGAAGATGCTTGACTATCATGGGAATAACATCGCTGCATCGCCAGTGGGCATCTGTTTAGTTATGTACCCCCATTTGTTTTTCTTTTTCTTTCTCTATTTCTCTTTCTTTTTCTTTCATTGGGGGAGGGGATGTTTTTAATTCACATTTTAAATATTATCCCCTTTCCTGATTTGCCCTCTAGAAACCGGCTATTATTTCCCCTCATGCCTCCTGTTCTGAGGGCAGTTCCTCACTCACCCACTCACTCCTTCCAAC
The DNA here is from genome assembly GCF_021556685.1 of Rattus norvegicus. Lineage (NCBI taxonomy): Eukaryota > Metazoa > Chordata > Mammalia > Rodentia > Muridae > Rattus > Rattus norvegicus. The sequence goes on from NC_141536.1 coordinate 2,586,045, forward strand.
CTGCCCATTCTGACAGTTCCCTACACTGGGGCATCAAGCCTTGACAGGACCAAGGGCATTTGCTCCCATTGGTGCCTGAAAAGGATATCCTCTGCTTCATATGTAGATGGAGCCATAGGCTCATCCTTGTGTATTCTTGGGATGGTTGTTTAGTCCATGGAAGATCGAGGGAAGGGGGTTGGTTGGTTGATATTGTTCTTCTTATCGGGTGGCAAACCCCTTCAACTACTTCAGTTCTTTCTCTAACTCCTCTTTTTGGAACCTTGTTCTCAGCTCAATGGTTGACTGCAAGCATTCTCCCTTCTTCCCTCCCTCTCTTCTTCCCTCCCTCCTCACACCGCTCTTTTTTGTTTGTATGTTTGTGTGTTTGTGTGTCTCTGTGTATGTGTGTCTCTCTGTCTGTCTGTGTGTCTGTTTGTATGTCTTTCTAAGTGAATGTCACTTTTCTTTTCTTAGATAAAGTGATGAGATAAGAGTCTTACCCAAGCTATGCAAATCCGTCCTTTAGGCTGAGGCCAGAGTATTTTTTCCCTCTGTTCTACTATTTATAGACCTAATAGTAGGAGCTTCTAGCCTCCATGTAATCCAACCTTCCAAGTTGACTGATTCAATATGGTTTCTCTTGGCATCTTCATGAGTTGTTCTACTTGGACTCACATTAACTTGGACAATGTGTTACAATCTCCTGGATCCTTCTAATTCTCCAGCTTTTTCTGTTCTCCCCAGTGAATAGTTTGTTCTCTCAGAACCTGAATCTGTAAAATCATGTCCAGAAAACTTCCGTAAACACATGCCACACACCACAACTTCTCTTTCTTGCTCTACTTCTCTCTGTCTTTCTTTTGTCTATTTTTGTCTCTCTTTCTCTACTCTTGTGTATTCTCTTATTCCTAAGCTGTTCTCATGTGAACTGGGCATATTTTATCTGTGATACATTCTGTCACTTTTTTCTTTGAATTACTACTTTATCTGGCCCTCAATTATATGACACTTTCAAACATGGCTACTTCTTTATATAAACTAACCTTACAATGTACAATCATTTTGCTAATATTTATCTAACTTGTTCTTACCTGGACCTATTGGTTGTAAAGAATTAACCTTTCAGGATGCCTATATTTATAGCAGAATCTTTCTGACCTTTCATATATGATGTCCTGTGTCTCAAAGACGAGGGTATTAGAATAAAATTATTCTACACATTTTCTAGAACGTTGAAAGATTCAACTTAAGTCTTATTTTATGATCCCATTAGCAGCCATCAGTCCAAAACACAAAATCACTAAAACAAATCCGAGTTGCATCAGGTAGGGTGGGAAGATATCCCAGTGATTAAGCAGGCAGGAAATGTTAGAGAGACATGGGAAGAAGATTATTTATTGGTCAATATTTATGGCTTGCTCAGCCTGTGTTTTTATAAAAGCTAGAACAATAAACCCAGGAGTGGGACAACCTACAGTGAGTTGGGCCCTCCAACAAAATTATCGATCAAGAAAGTGCCCACAGGCTTTTTCATTGGACAATCTTATGAAGAGTTTTTTCTCAGTTAAGATTTCTTCTTCCAAGTTATCTCTAGTTTTATATCACGTTGATAAAAAACCTTCCTATATAGTTTGTAGGTGAGAGTTTGTGGGTGTATATCTCTAAGCTTGTGTATTGAAGTGATATCATTAAAAATTTTACAGAAGAATGGCTAATAATAACCTGTGTGTGTGTGTTTCTTTAATCCCGCAGGCTTTCGCCCGATTCTCGGTACCGTGTCGGTGCGGGCATTGGGCACCGACAGTGTATGTCAGTGAAATTTTGTGTGTATATGTGTTTCTGCATGCCCACAGATATTGTATGTATCATAATAAAGTATTAAAGAGGACAATGACTTAATCTAAAGAGATGCTTTATATTATAGCACACACCAGCAAGAAAACATTCCTTTTTTGGCATGGGGTAGCAATTGGGCTTGCAACAATAAATTATGAAATATGCTAGGAAGAGTGAAATAGCTCAGTAGGTAAAGATATTTGTTGCCAAGGCAGTTAACCTTGGTTTGGTCCTTGGGACATACGCAATGGAAGGAGGAAATGAATGCCATAAATTGTACTCCGTCATCCACATGTGTGCAAATACTCAACTAAAAGAATCAGAAAATTAGAATTCTATAAATATAGGACTTAAAATATATGCATAAATTAAAGTAAGGAAATAGATTGACATGAGATATGGTAAGAATTCTGTAAAGCTGATACATAACCAGACTTAGAGAAAGTATCCCTATACATATGTGTGTTCCGTTTCTCCCATTTCTGAAGCAAGAAAAAAATTACATACATGGAACTTCTGCCTAGTATTACAGAGCAACAGAACATAATAGTGAGAATTAGAAGAAGAATACATATATAGTTCATATGAAGGCAACTTGGTCTTGCAGAGATAAGCTAAACAACTCCTGGATACTATAAGTTCAGACTCATGAACATGTATTACTCAGATTGATGAATCAAAAAACTTAAATATGGGGCATGTAGATTCCAGAGACTTTTCCACAGTGGAATTGTGTAACCAGGGTGACCAGACAATAGCACTTGTATTTGTATCACTTAGATTTATAGGGACCTTTCCTTGCATGGTGGAGGAATAGTCATCTACACTGAAATGCATTATATGTAACTAGAGAAATAAAACAAAATGTTCTCCTTTATAACCAAATCAAGAATACTACTAGGAGATTCCAAGTTTCTTAGTCACATCGTGAAATAGAATCAAGTGACCTTGTTCCAATATGATATTCTTCATTCTTTCTGAGATATGAGGTAGAGGATGAAAGAAAATACCCCAACAACCTGGGTTTAGGGTAATATATTAGTTTAAAATGTCAAGTGTATGAGTCCAAGGGGATCTGACATCCATCAGGAGTCATGGAATACTTCCATTGGACTCTCCAGAGTGGTTGCCTGTGTAGGATTTAGTTGCTGAATCAGCACTCATTTTTCAAATGTAGAAGACATCAAAATATAGACAAGAGGGATCATCCTCATATTCATTTACAAAGCACCCCCACAAGTTTTCTATTGTCTTACTTGGAAAGGATAAATTTAAAAGAGTAAAACAATATTATTATACTCAAGGAAAAAGCTTGTGTCAAAGAAACAAAACAACAATTAAAGGCAAAAGTCTATGTTTTTCAATAGAGTGACTACAAGGAAAAGAAGTACACTTTAAGCAGCAATTGTTATCTTCTTCAAATTTATGGAGCATGGATGTTATAAAATGAATGGTAAGATAGAATAACAATGTAGGGTGGGAAGCTAATTGAGAGAGGAGAAGAAATTAAAATCAAAACAGCTCAGACCATCAAAGAAGCCTGTGATAAAACCAAATCTGCAGCAACACAATTGTAAGCAATACCCATCATGGAAAAGTAAAAGACAATTCAAAAGGCACACTAATGTATATGATGGACACTTGTGTCAACTTGGATTTAGATGCCTCTAAATCTGGAGAGGTTTGTCTCCTATTGAGAAGGCAAATGTTCCCTTTCAGAAATTTGAAGTAGATTGAATAATTTTACCCTCTTTGTCCTAGTTAAAAAAAAATAAGGCCAGAAAATAATTTAAATTGTAAACGTGTGTATGTGGGGGGGTCTGTCTTTATTAAATTATGTGTGAGTATTTGCATGTATAGGGTTGCCTGTGGAGGCTAGAAAAGGAAGTATTGGGTCCCTGAAACTGAAATTACCAGTGACTATGAGTCATCTTGTTCCTTGAATCTAACATGGGTCTTCTTCAAAAGTAGTACATGTTCTTAACTTCTCCGTCATCTCTCCAGTCTCCTGTAAAAATAAGTTTAAAAAAATGATTTCTGTTGCCTAAAGACAAGGAGGCTGAATGAATATAATGATTCTGAGGTTATTTTTAAAGATGAAATTCATTATGATAGACAGTGGGCATAATATATCTAAAACTAAAAAAAGATAAAGTGCAAACAATAAGGAACAGTGTGCTGTATGAGAGATGTTGCAGGGTAAAAAATGACATGAAACTTTTTTTTTTTTTGGTTCTTTTTTTCGGAGCTGGGGACCGAACCCAGGGCCTTGTGCTTCCTAGGTAAGCGCTCTACCACTGAGCTAAATCCCCAGCCCCGACATGAAACTTTCTAAAGAGGCTTGAGTCTGCTTATAAGGTCACAGTACTTTGTGTGTACATGTTTGTGTGGGGGTACATGTGTCTGCAGGTGCATGTCCACAGCTGTGAATAAGGAGGTCAAAGGTCAATACTGGGTATACTCAGTCACTCTCTACTGTATTGATTTTGTGACATGGTCTCAAGCTGACCATGGAATTACCAATATAGCTAAACTGGGGCTCTGTCAAGCCACAGGGTTTCTTTCTTCTCCATTTCACAGGCACCAGGATGATTAGCTTGGAACACAGTCCCATGACTTTTTACATGTTCTCTGGAGACTGCACTCAGATCCTCATGCATGTACCAGAAATAATTTAGCAGAGGTGCTACCTCTTTCTGGCAGTAGCCATGTAGCTGCTGCAAGGAATAGCATATGAGTGCTTCAGTGACAGGATTCTACTATGGCAAGTTCATTTAAACCACTTCTCAGTTGACAAGGGAAATTTGGTGGCCTTTCTATTTAGTACCAAGTTTGCATGCCCTACAAGCTCTCCATTCCTTCATTGTACTGCATATAGTCATTATCAAAATTGTATCAGTTCATCAGTCATGGACAAGGCCATCTGGAGTCACACAGGCTAAGTCACTGTGGATGATTCTACATTTTTCTCAAAACTCTTTCAAGGGATAAAATGTTCTTCACCTCTTTTTGTATCTATCAATCCTCCAGATGTTACCATAAATCCCGGGAATTTGAGACTTATAATCATATCTTTAGAGAAGTACTCAGTCACACTGAGCAAGCCTGTGTCAATTGTGGAGAGAGGTAGGTCCTGCTTACATAACTGCTTTTAAGAAGCTATATCTGATCAGTAGAGACATGGAAAATGCACAGATTATGTTGGATTGATAGAGACTTGAAAATGGCTCTTAGAATGATTACATCTTACAAAGATCTATATATTAGAAAGATGTCTAGAAGATCTGCTTTGTAAATTGAACTTGTCTGTCTGCAATTAAAAGGGAATTATGAAATATTTGAATTACCCTAGATGCATAGAACACATAAAACTCAAGACGATTGATCAAAATGTGAATGCTTCACTTCTTCTTTAAAAGGGGGAACAAGAATACCCTTGGCAGGGAATAGAGAGGCAAAGATTAAAACAGAGACAGAAGGAACACCCATTCAGAGCCTGTCCCACATGTGGCCCATACATATAAAGCTACCCAATTAGACAAGATGGATGAAGCAAAGAAGTGCAGGCCGACAGTAGCCGGATGTAGATCTCTCCTGAGAGACACAGCCAGAATACAGCAAATACAGAGGCGAATGCCAGCAGCAAACCACTGAACTGAGAATAAGACCCCTGGTGAAGGAATCAGAGAAAGAACTAGAAGAGCTTAAAGGGGCTAGAGACCCCTTATGAACAACAATGCCAAGCAACTAGAGCTTCCAGGGACTAAGCCACTACCTAAAGACTATACATGGACTGACCCTGGACTCTGACCTCATAGGTAGCAATGAATATCCTAGTAAGATCACCAGTGGAAGGGGAAGCCCTTGGTCCTGCTACGACTGAACCCCCTGTGAACGTGATTGTTGGGAGGAGGGCGGTAAAGGGGGGAGAAGGGGGAAGGAACACCCATAAAGAAGGGGAGGGGGAGGGATTAGGGGGATGTTTGCCCGGAAACCGGGAAAGGGAATAACATTCGAAATGTAAATAAGAAATACTCAAGTTAATAAAAAAAAAAGGGGGGGATTATGATAGGAGATAATGACTAGAGATAGTTTACCAACAAATGTTTAATTCGGCCTCTCACCATGCAAAACTATGTAACCATGTTTGCTACCAGACCAGTAGGTCTTCCTGTTTACAGGACAAGCCTGGCCAGACATCTCTTTTGTCTTGCTGAAATTGTGCTTTTTAATGCAAAATAAGTTTAGGTGGTGACTGATCCAAGGAATGGGAGAAGGAGGAAGGGGAACTATTGGGGGATTTGTGTAAAGACAGAGCTTTTGAAATGTGGATATTATGATTTCTTTTAATAATGTAACAATGATATCACTGCTTGGGTAAGCACAATTGTCATTGTATAAATATAGAAGGCTCAAGTTATTTTGAAAGACCCACCCCATGAGTCTTAACTCAGAGCTGCAACAGGCTTGAACGAGCCCAGGCATGCCCAGATACCTAGGGCCGAGTCACCGATAAAACTAACAGACCATAAAAGGAAAGGAATACAGAACAGACTAGGAGTACCGGATCTGGCAGGAAGGGATAAGCCCCTAGCCCCCGACATTCAGGACGTCCCAGCCTGCACGTACTCTTTTGCCATGTTACAACCTCATTCGAATATGATGCAAACCTGCCAATGTGTGTAGCTATACCTTATTACCTCATCATGTGAAATAACCAATCATATGTGAACATGTCTATATGCCTAGTTTAAATCCACCAATCCCCGTAACTATGCATCTGCTTCTGTACGCCTGCTTCTGCTTCCCCAAATCCTATAAAAGCCCCATGCTGGAGCTGTTGGGCGCGCAAGTCCTCTGAAGAGACTGTGTGCCCGCAGGTACCTGTGTTTTCCAATAAACCCTCTTGCTGATTGCATCCGAGTGGCCTCAGCTCGGTCATTGGGCGCTTGGGGTATCCTCCTGAGGGAAAGGTCCTCTCCGGAGGTCTTTCATTTTGGGGGCTCGCCTGGGACCTGGAGATCCTCCGCCCAGAGATCACCGACCACCCACCTGGAGGTAAGCCGGCCGGCATCTGTCGTGTCTTGCCCTGTCTTGTCTTGTCTTGTCCTGTGCGCGTGTTCAGTTCGTCTCAGTTTTGGACTCAGATCTGGGTTTTGGTCGGAGGAGAAGGCCCAGGGCCTTCAGTGTCTCAGGGTTCAGGACCCTCAGCGCCTCCGTTTGGGCGGGTCAGAGAAGGAGCTGACGAGCTCGGACTTCTCCCCCCCGCAGCCCTGGAAGACATTCCAAGGGTTTCTGGAGCCCGGTTCTTTGGGGCTCAGCCCGTATCGGAGGGATACGTGGTTTTGGTTGGAGGAGAGGGTCCAGGACCCTCGGCACCTCCATCTGATTCTTTGTTTTGGGTTTTACGTCGAAGCCGCGCAGCGCGTCTGTCTGTTATTTGTCTGATCGTTGGATTTGTCTGTCTAATTTGTGCCCTAATTTTCTTTGAGGTACCATGGGACAATCGCTAAAAACCCCCTTGAGTCTCACTCTAGACCATTGGAGGGACGTCCGAGACCGAGCACGTGATCAGTCGGTCGAGATCAAGAAAGGAAAATGGCAGACCCTCTGCACGTCCGAGTAGCCCACTTATGATGTGGGATGGCCGGTGAACGGCACTTTTAGCAAGACCACTATTTTGCAGGTTAAGGACCTGATTTTCCGCCAGAAGCCGTACGGACACCCTGACCAGGTGCCCTACATTGTCACCTGGGAGAGCTTGGCATTTAGCCCTCCTCCTTGGGCAGAACCCTTTGTGGACCCGAATTGGCTTCCTGTTTCCCCTAAACCTGTTTCCCCGAGCCCACCTGACCCTTTGGTTGCTTCTTCCTCTCTCTATCCTGCTCTAACTAAGGAAGAGTCTCCCAAAGTCCCTCCCCTAAAACCTGTCCTCCCAGAGGACCCAAATTCCCCCCTTATAGATCTCCTGTTGGAAGAACCTCCTCCGTACCCTGTACCTACAGCCCCGCCCAGAGAAGAGGAAGTGGAGCCACCTGCTAGACGGAGACACGAGGCAGCCCCTTCCCCTGTGGCTGGAAGACTGCGGGGACGACGCGAGGTGGCACCAGACTCCACCTCCCAGGCCTTTCCGCTTAGACAAGGGGCTGGCAGCCAGACGCAATACTGGCCGTTCTCAGCGGCCGACATATATAACTGGAAACAACACAACCCCCCCTTTTCTAAGGATCCGATGGCTCTCACCGACCTGATAGAATCTGTCTTGCTTACCCATCAGCCTACTTGGGATGATATACAGCAACTTTTACAGGCCCTCCTGACCTCTGAGGACAAGAAGAGAGTGCTCTTGGAGTCCAGGAAACATGTTTTGGGGGACAATGGACGCCCCACCTTGCTCCCGGAAGAGATCAATGACGAATTCCCACTTACGAGACCTGATTGGGATTTCACCACGGCTGAAGGTAGGAGACACCTACGACTTTATCACCAGTTGCTCCTACTGGGTCTCCGAGGGGCGGCACGATGCCCCACCAATTTGGCTCAGGTGAAACAAGTGGTACAAGAGGCTGCCGAGACTCCCTCAGCCTTCCTAGAGAGACTTAAGGAAGCTTATCGCATGTATACCCCTTATGATCCAGATGATCCAGGACAAATGACAAATGTCTCCATGTCCTTCATCTGGCAGGCAGTACCAGATATCAGGGCCAAGCTACAGAGACTAGAAAATTTACAATGGTATACATTGAAGGATTTACTTAAGGAGGCAGAAAGAATTTATAACAAGAGAGAGACACAAGAAGAAAAGGAAGATAGAGTACGTAGAGAAAAGGATGAGAGAGACCGAAAAAGAAGCAGAGAGTTGAGTCGAATCTTGGCCGCCGTAGTTCAGGGTTAAGAGAAAAGGGGAGAGAGGGTGGGAGTTCAAAAGGGGCCAAAGCTAGATAAGGATCAATGTGCTTATTGCAAAGAAAGAGGACACTGGGCCAGAGATCGCCCTAAGAAACCCAGCGGGCTCCGAAGACCCCACCCACAGACTTCCCTCCTGGCCCTAGATGAAGATTAGGGAGGTCAGGGCCAGGAGCCCCCCCCCAGCCCAGGATAACTCTTGAAGTTGGGGGGCAGTCAGTCACCTTTCTGGTGGACACAGGAGCCCAGCACTCAGTCCTCACCCAGGCCCCTGGACAACTCAGCGACCAGACGGCCTGGGTACAAGGAGCCACTGGCAGCAAGAGATACCGTTGGACTACAGATCGACGGGTTCAGCTGGCTACTGGTAAGGTGACCCATTCTTTCTTACATGTTCCGGACTGCCCATACCCTCTGCTGGGCCGTGACTTGCTTACCAAATTAAAAGCTCAGATCCATTTTGAAGAAGGAGGGACCCGAGTAACCGGGCTCCGCGGTACTCCTCTTCAGATTTTAACCCTTCAGTTAGAAGATGAATATAGATTATATGAACCAGAACAGGACAAGCCAAAATCTCTAGAAATAGACTCTTGGGTCACAAAATTCCCGCTGGCCTGGGCGGAGACTGGCGGGATGGGGTTGGCGCTCCAACAGCCTCCCCTAATTATCCAGTTAAAGTCCACCGCGACTCCTGTCTCCATTAAACAGTACCCCATGTCATGGGAAGCCTATCAGGGCATAAAGCCACATATCAGGAGGCTCTTAGACCAAGGCATCCTAGTCCCTTGCCGGTCACCCTGGAATATGCCTCTGCTACCTGTTAAGAAGCCCGGCACTGGAGACTATAGGCCAGTACAAGATTTGAGAGAGGTCAACAAAAGAGTAGAAGATATTCATCCAACTGTCCCAAACCCTTATAACCTACTCAGCACCCTGCCTCCCACCCATACTTGGTATACGGTCTTAGATCTGAAGGATGCTATCTTCTGCCTCCGGCTGAGCCCAGAAAGCCAGCCCTTATTTGCTTTTGAGTGGAAAGACTCTGAAATGGGGCTTTCGGGACAGTTGACTTGGACAAGGTTACCACAGGGTTTCAAAAACAGCCCAATGCTCTTTGATGAGGCCTTACACCGGGACTTGGCTGACTTTCGAGTCCAGCACCCCACTCTTATACTACTTCAGTTTGTTGATGACCTTCTTCTAGGGGCCACTTCTGAGACAGCATGCCACCAGGGAACAGAATCCCTCTTGCAGACTTTGGGGCGATTGGGCTATCGAGCTTCTGCCAGAAAGGCTCAAATTTGCCAGACCCAGGTTACTTATTTAGGCTATCAACTAAGGAACGGACAGCGATGGCTGACTCCAGCTAGGAAACAGACCGTGGCCAACATCCCAGCCCCAAGAAATGGCCAACAGCTACGGGAATTCCTAGGAACAGCGGGATTCTGCCGCCTCTGGATTCCTGGGTTTGCCGAGATGGCAGCCCCCTTTTACCCTCTCACTAAACAGGGGGTGCTCTTCCAGTGGGGGGGCAGAACAACAGGAGGCATTTGATAACATTAAACGGGCCTTGCTGTCCTCCTCTGCCTTGGGTCTCCCAGACATCACCAAGCCCTTTGAACTATTTGTGGATGAGAAGCAAGGGTATGCTAAGGGGGTCCTAACACAAAGACTGGGACCCTGGAATCACCCGGTAGCCTACCTGTCTAAGAAATTAGACCCTGTGGCCTCCGGTTGGCCACCATGCCTGAGAATGGTGGCAGCCATTGCTGTCCTAACTAAAGATGCTGGGAAGTTGACCTTGGGTCAGCCACTCACCATCTTGGCACCCCATGCAGTGGAGGCTTTGATAAAACAGCCCCCTGGCCGCTGGCTCTCTAATTCCCGCATGACCCACTACCAAGCCTTGCTACTGGATGCGGAATGGGTCCAGTTTGGGCCCGTGGTCGCTCTCAACCCAGCCACTCTGCTTCCTTTGACAGAGGAGGCAGAACAGCACGACTGTCTGCAGATCCTTGCAGAAGTACATGGAATCAGACCAGACCTATCGGACCGACCTCTCCAGGATGCTGACCATACGTGGTACACCGATGGTAGCAGCTACTTGGTGAACGGGGAACGGAAAGCTGGAGCCGCGGTCACTACGGAGGACAAAGTGATCTGGGCAAGCGCCTTGCCTGTTGGTACCTCCGCACAGAGGGCTGAACTCATTGCCTTAACCCAGGCACTCAAAATGGCAGAAGATAAGAGGCTGAATGTATATACAGACAGACACTACGCCTTTGCTACGGCACACATCCATGGAGAGATCTACCAGAGAAGAGGGCTGCTCACATCTGAGGGTAAGGACATTAAGAACAAGACTGAAATTCGGGCCCTCCTGGCAGCTCTGTTCCTACCAAAAAGACTGAGGATTATACATTGCCCAGGGCATCAGAAGGGACACAGCCCCGAGGCACGGGGAAATCGGCTAGCTGACGTCTCAGCACCTGAGGCCGCCATGGGCACCCAAGTTCTGTTCTTAAAAGACCAAGATCAACCCACGTCTCCACAGCCGGATCAGACCGGTTGGCTCTACACCACGGAGGACACAAAGCTCCTACAGAAAATGGGGTCCGTTTGGTACCCACAGCTAAAACGGTGGGTCTACACAGGGAAAACAGTTATGCCTACGAAGATGACCTTTGAATTAATCTCCTACCTACATAAATTTACACACCTGGGACTCAAGAAGATGAAGACCCTCTTAAGACGAGAAGAGATTGACACCTACCTCCTGGGACGAGATCAGGCCTTTCGGGAGGTGACTGAAAGCTGCAGGGCCTGTGCTCAGGTAAACCCAGGAAAAGCTAAAATTGGACAAGGAGTCCGTCCCGGAGGACATCGGCCTGGTACCCACTGGGAAATTGACTTGACTAAAATCAAGCCTGGTATGTACGGACACAAATACCTCTTAGTGTTCATAGATACCTTCTCCGGATGGGTAGAGGCTTTCCCCACGAAACATGAAACGGCCAAGGTGGTGACCAAGAAGCTCCTCGAAGAAGTCTTCCCCAGGTATGGAATGCCCCAAATATTGGGGTCAGATAATGGGCCCGCTTTCGTCTCCCAGGTAAGTCAGTTGGTGGCCAAGTTATTGGGGATTGATTGGAAGTTACATTGTGCTTATAGACCCCAAAGTTCAGGACAGGTAGAGCGCATGAATAGAACAATTAAGGAGACTTTATCTAAATTAACGCTTGCAACTGGCTCAAAGGATTGGGTGTCCCTACTACCCCTAGTCCTATACCGGGCCCGGAAAACACCAGGCTCCCATGGCCTGACTCCCTTTGAAATAGTATACGGGACCCCACCCCCATTTATCAATTTCTTTGATTCAAATATCGCTGAATTCACTAATAGCCCTTCCTTGGCAGCACATCTTCAGGCCCTACAAATCGTGCAGAGAGACATCTGGAAACTTCTAGCCACGGCCTACCAAGACAGGCTTGCACAACCGACGGTGCCGCACCCATTCCAGATCGGAGACACCGTGTGGGTGCGCAGACATCAGACCAAGAATCTCGAGCCTCGGTGGAAAGGACCCTATACAGTTCTCCTGACTACCCCGACAGCCTTGAAGGTAGATGGAATTGCAGCTTGGATCCATGTGTCTCACACCAAGGCAGCCCGATCTGAGGAAACAGCAGATCACAACATCGGGCCCCAGACATGGAAGGCTCAACGCACTCAAAAACCCCTAAAGCTAAGATTTTCACATTGTTGCTCTTAACTGTCTTATGGACTAGGGGTGGGGTGAGTCTGGGGGCTAGCCCCCACCAGGTATATAATATGTCCTGGATAATAACTAGTTTAGAGACGGGCTGGTCTCAAGTCCTAGATAATGGTAAGCATGCTGAAGGAACCTGGTAGCCCCCTTTGACTTTCAACCTTTGTCAACTGGCTAAGGACTTGTGGGAGCATACTGAGCGGACTCCCCACAACTCATACCCACCCTGCAGACACTCTGATTGGTATACTTGTCCCGGAGGTAAGAGGACATGGGACTGCGGAGGTACTGAGACCTTCTACTGCGCTAAGTGGGGGTGTGAGACTTACACTCGAGGATGGTGGGGGACCAAGAAGGGGGACTTAGTGGCCTTCTCCCCTGAGACTCCAGGCGAATCTCGAATTACAATAGAATTCACGGATCAAGGTAAAAACACAGACTGGAAGGTGGGGCGTAGGTGGGGGATACGGTTGTATATCCCTGGCCAAACTAACCCAGGACTCCTGTTCTCCCTCCAACTGGTGAGAGAACGGGTCAGACAAGAGATTGGTCCAAACCCAGTCCTCATGGATCAAAAGCCCCCTTCCCAACCAGCACCGGCACTGCCCCCGGTCGGACCCCCACTATGGCTAAACACCACTCAGAACTCCGGGGATATCTTGACAACTCCCTCCCCGACTAGGGACCCTTCCACACCGGCCCCTTGGCTGCTAGAAACGGGAGACCGGCTAATCAACTTAGTGACCGGGGCATACTTGGCACTCAATTATTCAGAACCTGACAAGACCCAAGAATGCTGGCTGTGCCTGGTCTCTAGCCCGCCCTATTATGAGGGTGTGGCAGTCATGGGGAATTATACTAATCAGACCACGGCCCCGGCCAACTGCACAACCCTACCTAGCCATAGGCTGACGTTGCCGGAAGTCTAAGGACAGGGACTCTGTATAGGGACCATACCCCCCACTCACCAGGTCCTCTGCGCTATCACCAAGAGGATCCCCAAAGGAAGTTACTACCTAGCAGCTCCTACAGGCACCTATTGGGCCTGTAACACTGGATTGACACCTTGTATCTCCACCGCAATCCTCCGCAGATCCTCAGACTAATGTGTACTGGTAGAAATTTGGCCTAAGGTCACCTACCATGGGCCCAAGTACATATACTCACATTTTGAGGGGCTGACTCGATTCAGGCGAGAACCAATCACCATGACCCTAGCTCTACTCTTAGGAGGAATCACCTTAGGATGAATGGCTGCAGGTATAGGGACGGGGACCACCTCCCTCATGGAGACGGGTCACTTTCGTCAGCTACAAGTGGCCATGAATGCAGATCTAAAAGCTATCGAGGAATCCGTGAGTGCATTAGAAAAGTCCTTAACATCTTTGTCTGAAGTAGTCTTACAAAATAGGAGAGGGCTAGACATGCTGTTCCTTCGCGAAGGAGGGCTATGTGCTGCTCTAAAAGAAGAATGTTGTTTCTATGCAGACCATACAGAATTAGTGAGAGATAACATGGCTAAGCTCCGAGAACGCTTGGCCCAGAGACAGAAGCTGTTTGATTCTCAACAAGGCTGGTTCGAAGGGTGGTTTAACCGATCCACTTGGTTTGCTACCCTGGTGTCCACCTTGATGGGACCCTTAATCATCCTCCTCCTAATCCTCCTCTTTGGCCCCTGCATTCTAAACAGATTGATGCAGTTCATAAAGAACAGACTCTCAGTCATTCAGACGCTTGTTCTCACCCAACAATACCAGAGGGTAAGACAACAGGAAGAGATTCCTTATAATTCGATTTGAGTAAAGGATTTTACTCAAGTCTAAAAGAAAATGGGGGGAAATGAAAGACCCACCCCATGAGTCTTAACTCAGAGCTGCAACAGGCTTGAACGAGCCCAGGCATGCCCAGATACCTAGGGCCGAGTCACCGATAAAACTAACAGACCATAAAAGGAAAGGAATACAGAACAGACTAGGAGTACCGGATCTGGCAGGAAGGGATAAACCCCTAGCCCCCGACATTCAGGACGTCCCAGCCCGCATGTACTCTTTTGCCATGTTACAACCTCATTCAAATATGATGCAAACCTGCCAATGTGTGTAGCTATACCTTATTACCTCATCATGTGAAATAACCAATCATATGTGAACATGTCTATATGCCTCGTTTAAATCCACCAATCCCCGTAACTATGCATCTGCTTCTGTACGCCTGCTTCTGCTTCCCCAAATCCTATAAAAGCCCCATGCTGGAGCTGTTGGGCACACAAGTCCTCTGAAGAGACTGTGTGCCCGCAGGTACCTGTGTTTTCCAATAAACCCTCTTGCTGATTGCATCCGAGTGGCCTCAGCTCGGTCATTGGGCGCTTGGGGTCTCCTCCTGAGGGAAAAGTCCTCTCCGGAGGTCTTTCAATTTGTGGCCACTTGCCTGAAAATCAAAAGGTGGTCAGTGTCTTCACTTTTGTTAACTCCCCTTCTCCATTTCAGGACCTAAACATTATAGCTAGAACTGGCATTGGCATCTTCTTGGTTCCTAAATTTTAATTTTTTAAAAATTTTTATTAGATATATTTCTTTACTTACATTTCAAACAATATTCCCCTTCCCAATTTCCTGTATATAAGCCCCCATTCCCTCCCATCGCCCTCCCCATACAGGTATTCCCCCAATATATCCACTTTATCCCCCCCCATATTCCCCTGTACTGGGGGTCCAACCTTGGCAAGACCAGGGGCTTCCCCTTCCCCTGGTGCCCCAACAAGTCTATACTCTGCTATGTATGCGGTTGGAGCCCTGGATTATTCCATGTATAGTCTTTCGGTACTGGTTTAGGCCCTGGAAGCTCTGTTTGATTGGCATTGTTGTTTTGATGGGGTTGCATGCTCCTTCAACTGTTTCAATATTTCGTCTAATTCCCTCCAAGGGTCTTGTTCTCAGATCAGTGGTTTCCTGCTAGCGTTGACTTCTGTATTGGACATGCTCTGGATGTGTCTCTCAGGAGAGATCTATATCCGGCTCCTTTCAAGATGCATTATAACTTCATCAATCTTATCTAGTATACATATATATACATATATACATATATTTGTATACATATATATACATATATACATATATGTACACATATATACATACACACACATACACACATATACACACATATACACACACATATATACATATATATGTATGTGTATGTATATATATATACATATATGTATGTGTATGTATATATATATATATATATGTATATATATATATATATGCCCTTTTAAGAAGGAGTGGGAGTATCTGAATTTTGGTCATCCTTCTTCTTGAGCATCCTGTGATCTGTGGATTGCATCTTGGGTAATTCGAGCTTTTTGGATAATATCCACTTATCAATGAGTGCATACCAAGTGTGTTTTCCTGTGATTTTGTAACCTCACTCAGGATGATATTTTCTAGTTCATTCCATTTGCCTATGAATTTCATGAAGTCATTGTTTTTGATAGCTGAGTAGTACTCCACTGTGTAGATGTACCACTTTTTTGAATCCATTCCTCTGTTGAAGGGCATATGAGTTCATTCCAGCTTCTGGCTATTATAAATAAGGCTTATATGAACATAGTGGAGCATGTGTCTTTGTTGTATGTTGGAGCATCTTTTGGGTATATGCCCAAGAGAGGTATAGCTGGGTTCTCAGGTAGTGCAATCTTCAATTTTCTGAGGAATCTCCAGACTGATTTCCAAAGTGGTTGTACCAGTTTGCAATCCCACCAACAATGGAAGAGTGTTCCTCTTTCTCCACATCCTCCCCAGCATCTGCTGTCAACTGAGTTTTTTATTTTAGCTTTTCTGAATGGTGTGAGGTAAAATTTCAGGGTTGTTTTGATTTGCATTTCCCTGATGACTAAGGATGTTGAACATTTCTTTAGCTTTTTTTTGTCCATTCGATAATCTTCAGCTGAGAATGATTTGTTTAGCTCTGTACCCCATTTTTAATAGGGTTATTTCACTCTCTGGAGTCTAACTTCATGAGTTCTTTGTATGTTTTAGATATTAGCCCTGTATCAGATGTAGGATTGGTAAAGATCTTTTCCCAATCTGTTGGTTGCCATTTCATCCTATTGACAGTGTCTTTTGCTTTACAAAAGCTTTGCAGCTTTATGATGTCCCATTTGTCGATTCTTGATATTAGAGCATGAGCCATTGGCATTTTGTTCAGGAAATTTTGCCCAGTGCCCATGTGTTTGAGACACTTCTTCATTTTTTCTTCTCTTAGTGTGGGTGTATCTGGTTTGATGTGGAGGGCCTTGATCCACTTGGATGTAAGCTTTGTACATGGTAATAAGAATGGATCAATTTGCATTCTTCTACATGCTGACCTCCAATTGTACCAGCACCATTTGTTGAAAATGTTATCTTTCTGCCATTGGATGGTTTTAGCTCCTTTGTCAAAGATCAAGTGACTATAGGTGTGTGGGTTTATTTCTGGGTCTTCAATTCTATTCCACTGATCTATCTGTCTGTCTCTGTACCAATCCCATACAGTTTTTATGACGATTCCTCGGTAATACTGCTTGAAGTCAGGGATGGTGATTCTCACAGAAGTTCTTTTAATGCTGAGTATAGTTTTCGCTATCCTGGGTTTTGCAAATTGCTCTTTTTATCTCTATAAAGTATTGAGTAGGGATATTGATGGAGATTGTATTGAATCTATAGATTGCTTTTGACAAAATGGCTATCTTTACTATATTAATCCTGCCAATCCATGAGCATGGAAGACCTTTCCATCTTCTCAGTTCTTCCTCAATTTTTTTCTTAAGAGACTTGAAGTTCTTGTCATGCAGATCTTTCGTTTGCTTGGTTAAAGTCACACCAAGATATTTTATATTACTTGGGAATATTGTGAAGGGTGTCATTTCCTTAATTTTTTTCTCAGCCTGTTTATCCTTTGAGTAGAAGTAGGCTACTGAATTGTTTGAGTTAATTTTATACCCCGGCACTTTGCTGAAGTTGTTTATCAGGTTAAGTAGTTCTCTGGTGGAAGTTTTGGGGTCACTTAACTATATCATCTGCAAATAGTGATAATTTGATTTCTTCCTTTCAAATTTGTATCCCTTTGACCTCTTTTCACTGTCTGATTCCTCTGGCTATGACTTTGACTATTAGATTGAATAAGTAGGGAGAGAGTGGGCAGTCTTGTTTAGTTCCTGATTTTAGTTAGGTTGCTTCAATTTTCTCTCCATTTAGTTTGATGTTAGCTACTGGTTTGCTGTATATTGCTTTTACTATGTACAGATATGGGCCTTGAAATTCTGAATTTTCCAGGACTTTTATCATGAAGGGGTGTTGAACTTTGTCAAATGCTTTTTCAGCATCTAATCAAATGACCATGTCATTCTTATCTTTGGGTTAGTTTATATAGTGGATTACATTGATGGATTTCCAGATATTAAACAATCCCTGCATCCCTGGAATGAAGCCTACTTGATTATGATGATCATTTCGATGTGTTTTTGGATTCCGTTTGTAAGACATTTATGAGTATTTTTGCATCAATAATCATAAGGGAAATTTGTCTCAACTTCTTTTTCTTTGTTGGGCCTTTGTGTGGTTTCAGTATAAGATTAATTGTATAATCTTATTATACAATTATTAATTCACAAGAAGGAATTTAGGTGTGTTCCATCAGTTTCAATTCTGTAGAATAGTTTGAACAGTATTAGTATGAGGTCTTCTGTGAAGGTCTGGTAGAATTCACACCTGAATCCATCTGGACCTGGGCTCTTTTTGGTTGGGAGGCTCTTTTTTTTTTTTTTTTTTTTTTTTCCTGGAGCTGAGGACCGAACCTGGGGCCTTGCGCTTGCTAGGCAAGCACTCTACCACTGAGCTAAATCCCCAACCCGGGGAGACTGTTAATAACAATAACTGTTTCTATTTCTTTAGGAGTTATGGGGGTGTTTAGATGATTTATTTGTTCCTGATTTAGCTTTGGTACCTGGTATCTGTCTAGAAAACTGTCCATTTCCTCCAGATTTTCCACTTTTGTTGAATATAGGCTTTTGTAGTAGGATCTAATTTTTTTTTAAAATTTCTTCAGATGCTGTTGTTATGCCTCCCTATTCATTTCTGATTTTGTTAATTTGGATATACTCTCTGTGACCTCTGGTTAATCTAAGGGTTTATCTATCATGTTGATTTTCTCAAAGAACCGGCTCCTGGTTTTGCTGATTCTTTGTATACTCAGTTTTGTTTGTACTTGGTTGATTTCAGCTCTGATTTTGATTATTTCCTGCCTTCTACTCCTCTTGGGTTTATTTATTTCTTTTTGTTCTAGAGCTTTTAGGTGTGCTGCAACAGTGGCCCTTAGAATAGGGGGTGATTTGGAGGGGGGGTTCTGGGTCTCCTCGGGTATTCCATTGTCTTTATAGGTGATATCTTCTGTCCTAATGTGGTCTTTATCTGGTTGGCTGTTTTAACACCTACCTCTAAGGAGAGATCTCCTTAGTTGGATGGGGGGAGGTGGAGTAAGGGGAGAGGCAGGTGGAAGCTCCTTTGTTTTTTTAGTGGAGTCCTGCCCTGAGGGGAGAGGGAGAAGCAGTCTGTTTAGTGTCTCCTTTGAAGCCTTGGGCACATCCCCTAGGTGATACAGGACTTAGAAGTTTGACCACACTTACCCCACACTGCCACAGGGTGGGTGTTGGGCTGTGGAAAGCTGCAAGAACACTTCAGGGGGGGGTGTGCAGGAACTGAGATAATTTTTTTAATGTTGTGTTTTTGTGTGTGTCAGTGAACTGTCTGTTACAGAAAAGAGGAGAAACGGTTTGTCCAATGGGAGCATTCCCTTGGCCTATCGGCCTTGGGGGATTCCACAGAAGGCCAAAACGTTAAGCCTTCCTGCAGATTAAAGAACGAGCAGGTGCCCTGTGGCTTTAAGTGTCTGCTGCTTTACCAGGTTAAATAGGGAGTCTGCCAAAACCGATTGCAGGCTGTTTTGCAGGCTGTCAGGATTTAGACAGGGGATAGAGGGACCTTCAGCCAACTCCAAAGAGTAGCTCTGGCCAGGAGCCTTCAGTTGACCCTTCAGCTTGACCTAAGCTTGAGATGGTGCTGACTGAAAACTCAGCAGGAAAAGATAGGTTGCTAGTCTCCAGAGTTGGGGGAGGTGACTCACCTTCCTGCACTGCAGTTTTGTTGATCATTGTTCAAGCACTACATTGTAGGGCTCTGATGCCGGAGTGCTCTCCACAGTGATCTCTGACCAGGCTGGCTAGTTGTGTGGGTACAGGTAAAGGGAGAAAGATCTCAGGCAGGGAGGGGGAACATTTTTTGCCACCCCAACTGCAGGTCCTTCTCCTTACCCCCACTGCCTGCCACTTTGGTTACCTGGGCTGGGCTGAACCAGCAGGGGACTGACTAGCCAGTGAGGAGTACAAGGGAGATTCTGGCAGTGATGATTTCTGGAGAGCAGATCTCATCTCCAAGTGGCAGAGTAACAGCTCTTATAACAGAAGCTTATAGACGATGGCATAATTCCTGCACGCCTTTCATTGTGCTTAAATCGTTTTGTGAATGGGTCAGTGTCTGACAGAAGGTACTTCCTATTGGTTTGTCCTGAGAGCTTGGGAAGACCTCCTCATATACTTATTTGTAGGTGTGGTCCTGCTTCTACCTCTGATCTGTCTTGAGCCTACATGACCTGTGCTGAAGGGGCTTGCAGCATTGCCCTACATGACTGGTCTGTCTCAAACCTCTGTAAAGGGGTCTTTGGGGGGACCTGTTATCCTGAGAAATTGGGAAGGCACCGGCAGTCCCCTTTAAGTGTCCTGAGGATTCAACCTATCTCCAGCAAGAATCAGGGTACCTTTCACCGCCTGCCCCTCTAGTGAATTACATTAATGGATTTCCATATATTGAACCATCTCTGCATCCTTGGGATGAAATCTACTTCATCATGATGGATTATCATTTTGATGGTTGCTTGGATTTGGTCTATAAGAATTTTATTGAGTATTTTTGCTTTGATATTCATAAGGGAAATTGCTCTGAAGTTCTCTTTCTTTCTTGGTTTTTTGTGTGGTTTAGATATAAGCATTGTTGGTATCAAGTGTTGCTTTAGCAGTAACACCATACATTCCCAGAAGATGTTTTGGTTCAAGTCTCACCTCCACCTGGGCATCTTTACCTCACAGTACAAATAAAAGCAGACTGCCTCCACCCTCACTCTCTTTTCTGTACTTTCTCTGGCCCCTTCCCCTTGTTTTTAATAAGGGAATTATTAAATCTCACCACATGGAACCATGTTGGTATTGTTTTGGTGTGCTCTTTCTGGACGGGCACAGCCAATATTTAGTAGGAACAAGCATAATTATGGTTTCATAGAAGGAATTGGGTAGTGTTCCTTCTTGTTCTATTTTGTGGAATAGTTTGCACCATATTGGTATGACATCTTCTTTGAAGGTCTCATAGAATTCTGCACTAAACACATCTGTTCCTGGGCTTTATTTGGTTGGAAGACTTTTAATAACTATTTAAATACTCTTTCGTTAGTTGTTATGGGACTGTTTAGATGCTTTGTGTGATCCTGACTGAACTTTGGAACCTGGTATCTGTCTAGAAAATTATCCATTCAATACAGATTTTCCAGTATTGTTGAATATAAGCTTTTGTAGTAGGATCTGATTATTTTCTGAATTTCCTCAGAATCTCTTGTTATGTCTTACTTTTCATTTCTGATTTGTTAGTTTGGATACCCTGTGCCCTCTGGTTAGCCAGGCTAAGCGTTTATTATCTATCTTGTTTATTTTCTCAAAAAACCAGATCCCACTTTTGTTGATTCTTTGTATATTCCTTTTTTGTTTCTACTTTGTTGATTTCAGCCCTGAGTTTAATACAATTTCCTGCCTTCTACTCTTCTTGGATGCATTTGCTTCTTTTAGTTCTAGAGGTTTTACGTGTTCTGTCAAGGTGCTAATGTATGCTCTCTCTCCAATTTCTTTTTGAGCTGTGAGTTTTCCTCTTAGCACTGCTTTCATTGTGTTCCATAAGTTTGGGTACATTGTACCTTTATTTTCATTAAATCCAAAAAAGTCTTTAATTTACTTCTTTATTTCTTCCATGACCAAGTTATCATTGAGTAGAGTGTTATTCAGCTTCTATGTATACGTGAGCTTTCTGTCACTATTGTTGTTATTGAAAACAAGCCTTAATCATGGTAATCTGATTGGATGCATGCAATTTTTTCAATCTTATATCTGTTGAGGTCTGTTTTGTGATCAATTATATGGTCAGTTCTGGAGAAGGTACCATGAGGTTGTAAGAAGAAGGTATATTCTTTTGTTTTAGGGTGAAATGTTCTATTAATATCTGTTAATTCCATTTGGTTCATAACTTAGGTTAGTTTCTCTATGTCTCTGTTTAATTTCTCTTTCTATGAGCTGTCCATTGATGAAAGTGGGGTGTTGACATCTCCCACTGTTATTGTGTGACATGCAATATATGCTTTGAGCTTTAGTAAGGTTTCTTTTATGAATGCAAGTGCCCTTGCATTTGGAGCATAGATATTCAGGACTGAGAGTTCATCTTGTTGGACTTTTCCTTCGATGAATATGAAGTGTCCTTCCTTATCTTTTCTGAAAACTTTTAGTTGAAAGTTGATTTTATTTGACATGAGAATGGCTACTCCAGCTTTTTTCTTTGGACCATTTGCTTGGGAAATTATTTTCCAGCACTTTACTCTGAGGTAATGTCTGTCATTGTCACTTATGCGGGTTTCCTGTTTGCAGCAAATGCTGAGTCCTCTTTAACTATCCACTCTGTTTGTCCATGTCTTTTTATTAGAGAAGTGAGTCCATTGATATTAAGAGATATTAAAGAATAGGATTGTTGTTTCCTATTATTTTTTGTTGTTAGAGGTGGAATTATATTTGTGTATTTCTCTTCCTTTGGTTTTGTTGCAAGAAGATTACTTTTGTGCTTTTTCTAGGGTTAGTTTTCCTCCTTGTGTTAGAGTTTTCGATCTATTATTCTTTGTAGGACATAAATACCTATCTTAAAGAAGTACAGCACAACACAGGTAAGGAATAGAAGCCCTTAAGAAGGAAACACAGAAATCTCCTGAAGAACTACAGGAAAGCAAAAACTAACAGGTAAAGGAATTGAACAAAGTCATCCAGGAATTAAAAATGGAAATAGAGACAATAAAGAAAGCACAAAGGGTGACATCCCTGGAGATGGAAAAAGAAGGAAGGAGATCAGGAGTCAGAAACACAAGTATTTTCAATCAGAAATCAAGAGATAGAGGAGAGAATCTCATCGGCAGAAGATAACAGAAAACACTGACACAACCATCAAAGATAACGTAAAACGCAAAAAGCTCCTAAACCAAAACATTGAGGAAATCCAAGACACAATGAAAAGATCAACCCTAAGGATAGTAGGTATAGAAGAGTGCTAAGATTTCCAAAATAAATGTCCAGTAAATATCTTCAACAAAATTATAGAAGGAAACTTCCCTAAAGAAAAGAAAGGCATGCCCGTAAACATACAAGAAGTTTACAGAACTCCAAATAGATTGACCAGAAAGGAAATCTGTCCCATCACATAATAGTCAAAACACCAAATGTACAAAACAAAGAAAGAATATTAAAAGCAGTAAGGGAAAATATCAAGTAACATATAAGAGCAGATCTATCAGAATTACACCAGACTTCTCACCAGAGACTATTAAAGCCAGAAGATCCTTGGCAGATGTCATACAGACCCTAAGAGAACACAAATCCAGGCTACTCTATCCAGCAAAACTGTCGATTAACAAAGATGGAGAAACAAATATACTCCATGACAAAACCAAATATACAAAGAACCTATGCATTTATTATGTGTATCTAAATGTGTGTCAGACAGACATCTATATACACATGTAAATAAGTTACATATTTACTAAATTACTCAAAAACATTTTACAATATTCAAGTAGACATATGTACATACATGCCTACATATATACACATATACAAGTGTGGCTGGTATATACTCACGGGTTAGGTGTCTTTTTTGCACATCTGTCTTTATAAATGTGTGTGGTCTATGTGTGTGTGTGTGTGTGTGTGTGTGTGTGTGTGTGTTTGTGTGTGTGTGTGTGGCATGTGTGTGATATGTATATATTTATGTGTGAATGCACACTCTTTTGTGTGGAAACACATGTGAAAATCAGAGGAAAAGTTCATGTGTAGGTTCTCACCCCTTACCTTGTCCTGGGTAGCCTCTATTGCTACTACCACTGAGTAGTCAAGGCTACCTTGATCAGAAGCATCCAAGACTTATCTTCTTTTCTCTTTCCACCTTACCATATGACCTGTGGTATCCACATCAACCATGCCCATGCTTATTTCATATGGATTAGTCTTTGATATGGTGGGTGTTTGCAGCAAAGTCTTTTCCTTAATGAATAAAGATTTCAGGGCACCAATCACTGGACATATACTTCCAGGTTAGACTTCCAGTTTGGAGGGAGAAAGAGAGGATGAGAAAAGGGATCTGTGGATTGTTGGATTGTTGGAGAACTTGGGGTAGGTGATATAATGAATTAGAGCCTCCCACTTAGATTTCGGATCAGTCAGGATCAGCCATTGAAGGATTTCATTTACTATGGCTTACTAATAAGGAATGTTAGTAGTTGTATCCAGTGATTGAATTACCTGTTGATTCTAAACTAAGTTTGCGTGGTGTTTGCCTTCACACAGCTTCTCAACTGTTTTCCAGAGGTAGGTACAGCCCCACTCCCACCCCCACCCCCCAGCCAGCTGATAAATTTGGATGCTCGAGTCTGAGGTTTGTCATGGTAGTGACTTACTTAGGTGACTTAGCTAATTGGGTGAAGAGATTTCTGGAGCTACAGGCCAGAAAGTCTGTCAAGATGAAAACAGCCCACCAGGGCCAAATGACCCATTGGTGCCATGTGACCTGCTGGTACATGGGGTAATATGTGATGGTGCCCTCTTTGGTATTTCACGCTGTAGGTGTTCAAATTCAGTTTGAACCAAAATGAGTACTTTGGTATTAAAGCCTAAGTTTTAACCAATAACAATATTCCAGCACTGACATTATATTTCTTAGCATAAAGCATCCTATGGGATCTGTACGGTTCAGAATGAGTTCTCTGTATTTGATCTTTTCACAAGATTCAACCCAACTCCCAGCTCCTTTGGAGGTCACCAACTATACTATAGGATGTTCTCCTATGGCACCCAACCTGGGCATAAAATGTAAAATGTTATCAGGTTGATTGAACTCCCATGAATCTATTTCCTTTCACTTTCTTCTTTGTTCAGCCACTGATGACTTTTGGTTGTGTCTTTAAGAAGCCATACACATACCACCTTTTACATTGTCTTTTACAGAGAGGCTCTATGGCTCACGTCTGGACAAACCACACCAGGACAACAGGGCTCCACGTGGAGAGGTTTATTGGAATGGTAGAGACAAAGGCCAAGGGGTGAAGAGAGGTAGGAGAGAAAGAGAGGAGAAAAAGGGAAGAGAGGAGAGACAAGTGGAAGAGGGCAGAAAGGATCTGCCTTTTATGTGAAATGTGGTGTACATGTAACATGAAATGTATGCTGGAAATGGATGAACGATGCTCAGGTGAGCAGATGACATCATTGCTGGAGGCAAAAGCAGTTACTGATACCAACATTTGGAAATTTAGGTCACCAACTGGGACCTCCTTTGTACCTGTAGCATACCTGTCTAAAAAACCTAGATCTAACCATGCAGGGATGGCACCTTGTGTTTGTACCTTAGCAGCTGCTGAACTCCTTATTCAAGAATAAGAAAACCTAACGTTTGGGTTGCGTATAATGGTCTTCTCCTCTTATAACATGTCACAGCTCCTACCTTTCAAAGGTTTACACAATCTACCTCCCTCCCAGGTTCCTTCTCTCCAGGTAGCACTAATAGAAGACTCCACACAAACCTTTCAATCACACCTGCCTTTCCAATCTTCTTTCTCCACCAAATACTAACCACTCTTTATCTCACCCCTGCACTAAAACCTTAGAGGAATTATTACCTCACCCTTCACACATACAGGAGGGCAATTTGCCTCAGACCGTCTACACCTGGTATACAGATGAAAGCTCCTTTCTACATGAAGGAGCCATAAGAGCCAGCTACCCCATAGTGTCAGACACTGAGGTGTAGTGAGCCATATTGGATTTGGGCCTAGCCGCTTTGTGACTGCATAGCTCAAGGTGGCTACTTGACTCTGGGCTGCATGGCCACAGAGGTTTAACCTTGAAATGACTGCCATACAGACTTGAGATTGTTGAACTAAGAGCCTCTCCCAGGAAGACCCTGGGAGCAATGACAGGATGTTTCAGCCTGAGCAAAACACTGGATGTCCCTGAGCAGATTCCTAAGAAGGGTTCAACCTTTTTAAAGAACATGTCCCCGGAAGACTGTTGCCTCTTTGTTATAGGAGGATATCTTGCAGTGTAGTGATTCACCTTATATCCTTGGGCACTTCCCAAACTCCCCCACCCTAAGCTTCAGTTTCCGCTTCTATTCCTGCCTCAGAGCTTTAAATGCTGTACATTTCTCTCAATAAACGAGACCTTGACAACAGAACTTTTGCTTGGTCTCCTTCTTCTCTTCACCCCCATTTTGGCCCACAGGTAGAAAGCCTCTTCGGGACCCGGAATAACTGGGTCCCCGCTGGTTGGGACAAGTGGCCCCTGAACAGGGACCTCGAAGCAAGGCCGACTACAGGACGACGGAGATAAGAGAGCTGTAGCGGGAATCGAGGACTCTTCAGGCCGCATCGCTCGTGCGTCTCTGGAGAGGGAGGTAAGGAACCGGTCGAATAATTGTCGTCTAATTTCCATGGGGAAGGTATGGATTTAGAAGGCTTGTTTCATAGGAGAGATCAAGCGCTCACTCAGGGAGAGAGGATTAAGAGTTAAGAAAAAGGATTTAATCAAGTTTTTTTGTTTGTTTGTTTGTTTTATTGATGAAAGGTGTCCCTGGTTAATTTTAAGTGACTTTTTTTTGTCTTTGTGTCAGAAACTTGTCCTTGGTTTATTATTGAAGGAGCAGAAATTAATTCCTATAGTTGGAATAAGGTTGGAAAGTGTTTAAATGTCTTATTGTAAGAAAAAGGATCCTAGGCGGTTCCGATTCAGGAGGTAGTGTCTGTGTCTTTGTGTCTTTGTGTTTTGTGCTGGCTAAACTCTGAGTCTATTTGCTCTCGAGTTCTGGAGTTCTGGAGTTCTGTTTTTGCAGCTGTTCCCATCTCGGGCTGAGAGGGAGGATCGTGTCTCAGGAGAGACGCAAATGTGAGCAGTAGATGTGCCAGGGACTCACCGATTGCGCTGCCCTGGGAGACGTCCCAGGAGGTAAGAAGCGACCCCAGGGATGCCTGGGAGATTCCCGTCTGGGTGCCGGTGAGGATTCAGCCATTCTCATGGATTGGAGAAAAGACCCACCTTTCTGGCTGTCTGTATTTCCAGAATGGTCTTTGTCTGTGTGTCTTAGGTCTTTGTTTTGTGTTACTTGTGACTTTGACAATGGGAAGATTCTGGTTGGGAAGGAAGAGTGATGTGGAATCTGCTCCTGTTCATCTGTCTTTGCTGAGCTCATGGAAGCTCCCATCTGAATCACCTCAGTTTTGTGGTGGCCGCTTGTTTTTTGTTTTGTGCGCACTTTTGTTTTTTTTTTTGTCTGTTAATGTTTTGATTGTCTTTCTATGTGACTAAATGCTTTTGGCCTCTTCAGCAGACCTCTATTTTCTGGACTTTCTTCTTGTTTTCTCACCATCCCACTTGGGATGCTTGTTAGTGGCTGTTACAGAAAATCTATAATGCTCACTTGAGTGTGCTTGAGAAATAAGAATTTCAGGTTTGCCCTGGGTTCCTTTGGGATAGGTGTGGGGATAGGCTTGATTTCCATTGCAAATGATGTAACATTACATATGTTACTACTCCTAATACTTCTTGGGACTGTGCCGCTGGGATCACAACCTGTATAAGTTTAGAAGTTCTAAAAGGCAGTCATGACCTTTATGTGTAGGTTCAGATAACGTCCAGATTGGAATCCTCATTCTAAAGACTTAGTAAGACACAAAAGAGAGTTGAGAACTACTTAGGGCTATCTTAAGGCGGAGTCCAGCTAGGTGCTGCAAGGGCATCTGCTGTTGCCCTGCAACACAAGGCTTATGGAGATAAAGCTTCAGTTGTGTTAATACAGAATTGTAGGCTAGAGTCTTAAAAGTATTTAAAAAAAAAAAAAAGAAACCTGGTAAAACATATCTTATTCCAAACAGCAATTAAATTGGTTATTACAAAATACTGATATTTGGCCTATCACATATACAAATTTTTCAGGCAAAGTTGGTAATTTTACTCTTTACATGCTTTTCTATTTACTGTAAATTTGTGCATACAACCCATAGAAAATACACTTACTGTATTTATAGGTGGTTCATCTAATGAAAAGGCTACATGTATGATTGGATCACTTGTTTATTCTCTTCATTTTCCCCTGCTTCAGCACAGATTATTAAATTACGTGCTGTAGGCACTGTTGTTTTTTTTTTTTTTTAAATCAAGCTTTTAAGTCATATACTGATAGCCAATGTATGGCTTATGGTTTACAGTTGATTAAAAAGTTTCCCTTTTTAGATACTACTAGCCCTCAAATTTTACAATTACTTAATGCTATATTAGAGGCAGGTTTTCTACTTGAAATCAGTGAGTGATGATTTCAGTGTGAATGTCTGACAACTCACTGTCCTTTCAGTGCTCTGGCCCAGACAACTAAACAAAATCATAGACCCAGTTGCCACACAGGCCCCACAAGATTCCCTCGTGGGTACTACTGTCTTTCAGCCAACCTTGCCTCCAGGCCCTATGCCATCCTCCAGAATCATACTTTCCATCCTTAATGCATCCGCCTCAGCTTTACTTCTCCAAGAGCAGATGAACAATTCCTCCAGATATGTGGAATGTTGGATGTGCTTTTCTGCCTCCCCTCCATTTTATGAAGGCATTGCTCTTTTTGGAGAATTTATTTATACCAATGAATCCAATGCCCTATATGGAGGCTCTTTAGGATTTACCCTCACTGAGGTATCCGGGGTGGGAAGTTGTATTTTGGGAGAACATATGCTCCCTCCTCACCAGCTGCTAGAAATATGCAACCATACCTTGGTTGTTAACAAACATCATGAGTACCTGCTCACCCCAAACCATACCTATCTGGCATGCTCATCAGGGCTGACTACCTATGTAATAATATCTGATTTCTTACAGCAGCGCGATTATTGCGTATTAGTACAATTATTCCCCAGAATCAGCGTACTTGAGCCAGAGACTTTTCTTAAATCCTGGGATAAGGGCTCGGATATGCCTCACAAGGTAAAAAGAGAACCAGTAACTGCCATCACTCTCGCAGTTCTCCTAGGTCTAGGGGCCGCGGGTGCAGGCACTGGCATTGCTTCCCTCGTTACTTCCCATCAATACTATAACCAGCTTAGTGAAGCCATAGATAAGAATATTGCTGAATTAAGATATGGATTAGCTAACTTAAAAGTCTCAGTTGCCTCGTTGTCTGAAGTAGTCTTACAAAATAGAAGAGGCCTAGACTTAATCTTCCTACAACAAGGAGGACTTCGTGCAGCCTTAAAAGAGGAATGCTGTGTTTATGTAGATAAGACTGGACTTGTAGAAGACAGTCTAAAAAAGGTGAGAGATAGCCTAGAAAAATGAAGGAGAGAGAGAGAGCAACAAGAGTCTTGGTACCAAAACTGGTTTTCTACATCCCCATGGCTCTCTACCCTGTTGTCCTCAATTTTGGGACCCCTTATGAGCCTACTTTTGTTGATTTCCTTTGGTCCCTGGGCCTTTCAATGACTTACACGCTTTATTAAATCACAAATAGATTCTGCTTTGCCTAGAAATTCTGTTTCAGTACATTATCATCGCTTGGAGACCGGAACAGCTGAGGAGAACCAGAGAGACAACGAACAAGATGAGGTGCCTACAACATATCGGGAGAGGCTCAACTTCCACAATCTCTTAAACTAATGCCAACTGGCCCCTGCTCTTTCACCCCTGGGCTCAAGTGAGAGGAATGAGAAGATGACCTGATGTAGCTTCTTCAGTGATGGGCAACTTCCTCTGACCCTTGACCAATCTAAGACATGGTGCCTTGCGGGCGACAAGGTCAAATGCTCCTCTGCCCAGTTTCTCCCCCAATAACACACACATATAGCCCAGAACGGTGTGTTACAGCATAAGTTCATTCCTAGCCATTGGGGTGCAGTCCTGACTGCAAGAGTGGCTCGCCATGGCCGAGCTGGGCACTCTGTGAGGCATATCTGATCTCTCTCAGACCACTACTTCCACCTAATGGTCCTTTTTAAAAGAATAACGGGGGAGATGTAGTGAGCTGTATTGGATTTGGGCCTAGCCGCTTTGTGACTGCATAGCTCAAGGTGGCTACTTGACTCTGGACTCATGGCCACAGAGGTTTAACCTTGAAATGACTGCCATACAGACTTGAGATTGTTGAACTAAGAGCCTCTCCCAGGAAGACCCTGGGAGCAATGACAGGATGTTTCAGCCTGAGCAAAACACTGGATGTCCCTGAGCAGATTCCTAAGAAGGGTTCAACCTTTTTAAAGAACATGTCCCCGGAAGACTGTTGCCTCTTTGTTATAGGAGAATATCTTGCAGTGTAGTGATTCACCTTATATCCTTGGGCACTTCCCAAACTCCCCACCCTAAGCTTCAGTTCCCGCTTCTATTCCTGCCTCAGAGCTTTAAATGCTGTACATTTCTCTCAATAAACGAGACCTTGACAACAGAACTTTTGCTTGGTCTCCTTCTTCTCTTCACCCCCATTTTGGCCCACAGGTAGAAAGCCTCTTTGGGACCCAGAATAACTGGGTCCCCGCTGGCGGGGACACTGAGCCACAGGCCCTTCCTGCTCATACCACCAATCAACAGGCTGAAGTAGTAGTCCTTACCCATGCCTTCCAAATGGCACAGGGACAATCCTTCAACATCTACACAGATTCTAAACATGCTTTCCATATCATCTTGACCCATGCCACTAACTGGAAGGAACATGGGGTACTTATGACTAAAGGAGGATCAGTAACTAATGCAAACCAAATTATGACCATGCTAAAGGCCTCCCATCTCCACACAGCTATTGGGTTTGTCCACTGCAGATCCCACCTGACGAATGACTCTATTGTCTCCAAGAGAAACAATGGAGCTGAAGAGGCAGCCAGAGCTGCGGCCCTTAGGGGCCTACACATGTCTCACCCTCCCCAGGACATTCTTACACTGCAACCCACATCCACACTCTCACTCCCTAACACTCATCAAACTCTGTCCTATCGTCACCACATCTTTCATCCTAACAGCAAGGCATTGTCTTATTTTGTTAAAACCCATCTGAAGCCTACTCCTAAGGACTTAAGTTTCTTAAAATCCATCACTGCCTCTTCCAAAGTCTGTCAAATGTCAGACTTGAACCTCTGGCATTGTAGCACCCCTTCTTATACATCAGGCCAGAGGTTCCCTTCCTGGAACTGACTGGCAACTTGTCTTTACCCACATGCCAAATGTGTCAAGTACCTCCTAGTTTTGACTGACACATTCTCGGGGTGGGTGGAGGCATATCTCACAATTAACAAAAGGATTCAGACAGTTTCTGAGCTCCTCTTCCAAGAGATCATCCCCAATTTGGTGTCTCAGCCTCCCTTCAGTGAGACAATGGTCCCGAATTTACTTCCCAAATTTCTCAAATTCTGTCTAAGGCCCTAGACATCACCTGGCATTTTCATATTCCATACCACCCTCAATCTTCAGGTAATGTAGAAAGAACTAACTGCTCCCTAAAAACCACTCTTGTCAAACTGTCACAGGAACTTCGATTGGGCAAAACTCCTACCTCTGGTTCATTTTAGGCTACAAGCTCTCCCCAAGTGACCCCTCTTTGTCTCACCTTTCAAACTCGTGTACGGATGTCAGTACTAACTCCTGGTCTTTCAAGTAAATGTGCTCCCCTCCTAGACCATTGACTTACCCCATTACTTTGTCACCCCCTTTCTCTCCTATGGAACTTTACAGACCACCACTGACTAAGGCCACACGCTGTCTCCTGTCCACTACCTATCAACATTTGAGACCAAGTTCTTCTGTCCCCTCCAGATCAGCAGCTCTTAGCTGTCTCTCCTAAATGGTAGGGCTCTTCATGGACCCTGCTCTCTTAAGCTCCACAAGATGTTGAGACCACCCACCTTGTGCCCAATCCCAGAAGAATGAGACTCCACTCTAGCATCTGTGCTCCACCCCACTGGATTAGACCTGGGCTTCTCATCTGATCGTTTCCATCCATGGTATCACTTACATCTAGAGATTCGAGGTTCAAGGAATCCCCACTGATAACAAACAGACTTTCCCAATAGGATCAGGAAACCGCTCCATGCTGGGAGCCAATCCAAATTGCTGTCATCCCTATATCTGTCATTCCTTCTACATATTATGTTCTCTTGGTCTGCTTCCTCTGTGACCAGACAAAAGATGATTGCAAAAAATGGCCAAATATGGGGGCTGCCCATATTGGTCGTTCCAGATACATATGTTAGGATCAAGGACCAATCACTTCTGTCAGCAATGCAAGACCCTGTTCTTCTATATACCAGACCCATGGAATCTCAGGTAGAAAACAGGAGTTGTTGGTAAGCTCTAATGTAAAAACCAAGCAGGGTCTCCAGTGAGTACTATCCACATCCAGAGAAATTTTGTCCAATTTCCCAAACTCTAGATATCGGAAAAATAGGAGAAATAATCAAACACTCCTCCAGGGTCCTTACGTCCTTGACATCCCCCCTCACAAATGGTACTAATTTGTCATTTAGCCTTTTGAATCAGACCCTGACCTTGGTGTACCAACTCTTTTTTGGCACCCAACCTGGTCACTTTAAAGACTGCTAGCTACGCAGTACCCCCCTGAAACTAATTCACAATTGCCAATTACAGCCTCTCTAGTGATATTGCCCAATAACCTTACCTCAGCTTTTATCAGCTGCTCTGACTCTGATGCTGCCATTGCCCCATACTTTCTTATATCTCTCTTATTGGTTTGACAGTTTTATGACATCCAGGACATGTTCTGAAGGAAAACTCAGTTCCCTAGACTGCAAGAGAACCACGATCCTTGATACCCCATCTCTGACGCAGTGCCCTGCAGTCCAAAACACGTCAATTCTCTGTGGCACTGGTATATATCATCACCTACCTGCCAGCTGGTCAGGAAGAGTTTGCACACTGGTGTTCCTTCCCTGAACTAGGAGTAATACATGGCAAAGAATCTCTACCAATTCCAGTTTTTGACATATACCTGTCCAGCGTAAGAGGGCACTGCAGGTTGTGCCATTCCTGGTTGCTGCAGGAGTAGCTACAGGTGCTGGCACTGGAACAGCAGGGCCGAAGACTTCCTAACTCTATACCAGAAGTTCTTATCCCAGCTTGCAACCTATTCCAAGGAATGTATGAAACCATGCTCATCATCCAGAAAAAGATCGATTCTTTGGCAGCAGTTGTGCTTCAGAACTGACAGGGACTAGATGTCCTGACAGCTAAAGAAGGTGGTCTTTGTTGGTTTCACCAGGAAGAATGCTGTTTCTATGTCAACGAATCTGGGGCAGTAAGAAATAAATTCCATCAGCTGCAATCAGACATCCAGAAATGCAGGGAACAGCATGAGGCCTCCAATTCCTGGGTTTTTCAAAACCCTACATGGAAATAGGATACTGCCCTTCTTACTGCGTCTTCTCCGCATTTTCCTGGAGCTACTATTTCCTCCCTGCCTCATTAATCTTGTTTCCACATTCCTTCAAAGACAAATTCAAAATTTTCTAACCAAAAAGTTAAACAGTTCCTTTTACACAACTATCAAGTGGGCCCGGATGGTGAAAGTCAGCTACACCCCAAAACTGATAATGCTCCTAGACAGCAGGGAGCAATTTAAGAGGTCTAAAGCCCCTATTTCCCTTTTAGCATTGGCTTCTCCTGTTTCCCTTTTTTTCTTTTCTCTATGATAAGAAAAAGGGAGGTATGTTATCATCAGAAGTGGTTTACAGCTAGCCTCTGAATCCAGCAATGGCATCATCCTTAGGTAACAAAGACCTGCTTGCTTCTGTTGCTACGGCAACCCCCACACTCTCAAGGCACATGCCTAACTCACATTAAAAGTACACACACACACACACACACACACACAACTACACACACATACACAAATGAATATTTACAAACAGATAAGTAAGATAGAGTACACTCTTCTTTGTATTATTTTATACTATCATGTGTATTTATAACTATGCTCACATAAAGAAAAACTATTATAAGTAACTAAACATCATTTAAAAGATGGTAAGAAGAAGTAATACGTATCTATATAAGCAATGGAAATGGAGAAAAGTACACAATTACAGTGAGAGAATATCTCTTTTTAAATTGTTTTTAATGAGTTTTTAAATAACCATACCACTAACTTTCAATTTAAGTCCCCAGGAATTAAATTCCTAAAGCATATTGTACCATAACGGACATGGATAAATCCTACCTCATAGTAACTAGTACTTTTTTAAATAGGCAAAGACATATTTGTATCCATGAAAATACATTGTTTCAGGTAGCACAATTTAAATTTTCAATCTCCTCCTTCCTCTCCAGCCTGTTAACAGTCTTATTTTCAAATGTTTTCCTATTTCCCATCCTTTCCTTTTCACTTCCTCAGTCAGGTTCTTCTAATGAAATTTAGGTCTTATACGCAGTATTCCTGCTTGGCATAATCCTCTGTGAATATGTAACAGATATACTCCTTTCCATGGTCCTTCCTCTTATATTCATTAATGGACCTGGTGAAATTCAGTAAAAACACACTAAGAAGTGAAATAAATGGTCTAGAGACTTGTTTTCATATAAATCAAGGATGTAATTACAAAATATTAATTTTAAATTAATAGGCTAAATAACAGTTTTGTGCTACAACAAATAAAAGCAGTTTTTCAAAAAACAAAACAAAACAAACAAACAAAAAGCAAAAACAGGGTATGTAGCAAAACAAAGCAGATGAGCCCTAAACTATGACATTTAGGAAGCAGATTTTGTTCTGAAAATATTTCCGCCTATAGTAATGGAACCAAGATCATACATGGTTCAGAACCAAGAAGTATATCTTTTGAGTGTGCACAGTACTGTAATCTGTATTGACAATAAGTCAATATTACTTCCTGAATCCTATTTGAGTCGATATAAAGGTAGGGGAAGAAAAGTATGAAAAGGGCAGCCACCACATTCTCAAAGTTGAAAAGGTAAGATATTCCAAAAACAGTTAGAGAACATTTACTGGGAGTCTAATCCTGATGCTGAAACCAAACAACTGGAAAAGAAAGTCATACAGCAACATCGCTGATGACCATAGGTGCACAAGGCATTAATAAAATACATGTAAACCAAATGCAGTATCACAAACAGATTTCCCATTAGGCTTAAGGCAACTTCATCCCAGAGATGGAGGAAAGAGTCAATACATGAGAAATAACATAATCTACCACATAAGTACAAGTACCACCCTATTGTATACATAAAAGACTTTTGATAAAATACAGCCTCCATTTGTGAGAAAAGTCTTGCAGGGAATAGGGATACAAGGGATTTATCTCAACTTGATAAAGGCAATATACACCAAAAGTCATCCAAAAGAGAGAATAATTCAAAGTACTTGTGTTGGAATCAGGACCAAGACAAGGATGTTCACTCTTCTCACTTCTCAACATACTTCTTACAGTGTTAGGTCAAGCAATTGAACAAGTCAAGGTAATGAAGCAAATACAAATGAGAAGGGAAGAAATCAATATATGTTTATTTTCAGGTTTTAAGATTCATACATAAAAACTAAATTATAAAAAAAAAACTCCTAGAGCTGATAAATATTGATAAAAGTTGAAAAACACAAAGTTAAAGCACAGTAATCAGTATCCTTTTTAATATACAAAAGACAAACACAGAAAGCAAGGGGACAATACTATTCTCAATAAACTAAAACAAAACAAAACAACAACAAAATACTTGAAATAAATATGACAAAGGAATGTGTGCCATGAAAATTGTAAAACACTAAAGAAATTCACTGAACATATTCCTGCTTAAGAAACAGCTACAGGTGTTTCTTGCCCTCTTGCTAAGAGCAGAAGAATAAATAATACTCTGTTAGTACTCAGTGGCTTCTGGGATTTTCTTAACATTCACATCACCACAGAGAACTACAAACAAATAAGAAACCTCTTAAGTTATTGAGAAGCAAATCCCAAGCTTCATGCATTTTTCATGTAAATAAAATAAACTATTTAAATATCAAGTTTAAAATGGAGATAAGATCCAGTATGCACCCTTCCCCCTGCTCCCCCCCCCCATTACCACAGTCATGTGGGTGCGACTCAGTGTGACAGCTCCAAGGACTATGTGTCCTGAGAGCTATGTGTCCTGAGGACTTGATGCTGTTATGCTGCTATGGAGTTCTGCTCTGTTCACTGCCAGCATGTTCCTCATAATCTAAGAATTATGGAAAATTCTAAGGTGCCTCAAATCACTCACTGGCCAACATATCTGGCACTAACAATTGATTTCTTATACACATTTTTGCACTCAGCTTCCTGATGTGATTTATTAAGAATTGCTCTTGAGTAGATACTCATTCTGAGGATTTAAAGTAGATATGACTGATTTTTATATAAGTGGTTAGATCTGTGAGTCTTTTAAGAATACTTTTTAAGGATAAATAATGAAATAATTACTCCTGTCTTTGTCTAGAAGAAAACTAAAACAATTACATTGCAATTTAATGCTGCTTGAAAGATTTTGCTGGGATATATAAGTGATGGAACAAAGAATAAAGCACAAGGGTTAGGGCATCCATCAACTATATCTGTATCTGTTAAGGCTTGTGTATGATGGGCTGGAACACTGTTCCTTCTACCATCAACTCTTTGTGTGTGTGTGTGTGTGTGTGTGTGTGTGTGTGTGTGTGTGTGTGTGTGTGTGTGTGAATTTTCTCTCTTCCCTGGTCTTTCTCACTGACCCCAAGGAGTTAAGAGTTCATAGGTTTTTCGCTGATCATAGAGAGTGCCAACCCCCCAGTAACTTAAACTTTGCTCCCTCAGAAAACTGTCTGTTGAGTAACATTTCTAGTCGCTGGCTGCCTGTGGCAGCATCCCCATAGGTGTCTGGATCCACCCCCATCAATAGATTTAAGCACTGACCCCCATCGGCTGTCTGCTTCATTTTACCCACCACACAGATGCCAACATTGGTCATCAGCAATGGTAGAAAATCGTTTACTTTTAATTTAGAAGGAAATCGAGTTTCAGCTTAATTTTCTGTGTATTTTCTTGAATGTATGTGACTGTGTCCGTGAAGAGATGGACTGCCTAGAAGAGCAGTTATGAACAGTTGTGAGGCAAGTTTTTCTTATTTGTAAAGACTGACAAATAAGGCCATGCCAATGCCATTCAAATAAAAAAAGAAAAAGAAAAAGAAAAATGTAGCTTTCAATTTCTTATCAAGCTAAACATGACAATGTCTATTACTATTATTATTATTATTATTATTATTATTATTATTTTGGTTTTCACTGGAGGATCACTAGGGACTATTATGTTATTTAAAATTCTTTACATGGTAGTATAGATGAAGGACTCAGACTAAAATATTTCCTTTGTAATATATATTTCATATGTGGAAAATGTAGAACTGACTTGCGAGGCTTAATCTTTCTAAAAATATAAAAAAAAAATCAACTATCCATTAAGAAATAGAACTCACTTAGCTTCTCCATACCTGCCTTCATAGCACAAGAAGCAATTTCATCTCTTGAAAAAAACAGAATCAATTCAATTTCTTTGTGTAGAATCGGGATTCTTACTCACTGATGAATCTGATATTAGGTCTTCATTAAAATAAGATTTAATCATTATGTTAAAATACATTTTCCTTAAATTTTATTAAGGAAATATGGTTTTTATTATTTTCAGGTGCAAATATTTAGGTTCCAAACACCTGCATGAATGGCCATTATTTCTATACTTAGTACAAAAACTAGTAAAATTGTTTTTTTATTCTTCAGCAGTGTTCAGACAAAAACGCGTCACAATAAACTCACAGTATCATGTTTTAATAAATGTAAACCATTCTGTTGCCTTGTCACACAGTCCCTGGGGTAGGCAAGGATGAAAGTGGTAAGGAGAATGAAGTCCACCTCTTTGCTTAGGAGAACTATGCAGCTCACTATAACAGGAAAAACAGAAAAGAAGTTTCTTGGAATGGTTATTTTTTCTTTCCTAAAAGAACTTTCTATAGAACTTAAAACTAATATGTTAAAGAAATTTCAAGTTTCTGCCAGTCATTTGATTAAACAAAAACTTACTAATCATTTTTAGAAAGTTTGGTTTCCTGTTTCGCATATCCAGAAACTAAGTCAGTGTATCTAGATGATCTCATCTATACACTACATACAT
This sequence comes from Rattus norvegicus, assembly GCF_021556685.1. Classification (NCBI taxonomy): domain Eukaryota; kingdom Metazoa; phylum Chordata; class Mammalia; order Rodentia; family Muridae; genus Rattus; species Rattus norvegicus. The sequence continues at coordinate 2,624,113 of NC_141536.1, forward strand.
ACATGCGTACGTGCACGCGCGCGCACACACACACACACACACACACACACACACAAATATATGCACATTATATGAACATTATTTTTTCGGAGCTGGGGGACCAAATCCATGGCCTTGTGCTTGCTAGGCAAGTGCTCTACCACAGAGCTAAATCCCCAACCCTATATAAACATTTTTATATGCTATAATGGCACTTTATCTTAAACATTAAAGTTTTTCTTTTATGCACAGGTAAAAACTTTCTAACAGCATTATTTTCTACTTGTCATGAAACAAGTGCACCTTCACCTAAAAAACCTGAGCTCAATTTTTGTCAGTAGTAACTTCTTTACAGAACATAATTCCAGTTTCGATAGAGAAACTGCTTACCAACATTTGTAATATCCAAACCAAATTTGCAATCTCACCCAGATGTATAAATGTGCCCGGCACCTGAACCATAAAGAAGTCCATTAATAATGGATGAGTATATTAAAGAAATTGGTCATTGCTCTGGATAATACTATTAGGTTAAGCATAATGTGTGCTTTTATAGAACTTTTTCTGCTACAAACAACACTGTTAGTAAAGCAAGACCCAAACCTATCACTTTAGCTAATTCCAAACAAAGCTATTCTGTGTACATTGCAGTAGCCCATAGTTTAAAAAACTACTCACTGCCTCTTTTTCACACATATTGAAACACCTCAATGCTCTATGAAAAACAGCAAAGTTATTGTACCACCAGAAATACACAGTATAATATCTAACTTCATTTCAGTAGAGCATGAGACTTAATCTCAGGGTCAAGGGCACCAATTATAAAAGGAATTAAACACTCTAACTAGTCCAAATAAAAGACACACAATCCAGGTACTTTATTTACAAGTCATAAGCCTAATTGGGCAGGTTTACAGCTATACTAACCTATTTCCATGCCATAATGTCCCTTGTTACTTGCTGTTTTTCCAGACAATATGCTCAGGGTCCATCTCCTCACATGGTAGCTTCCTCCTCCCTTGGTCCCCTCTCTTGTTCCCCCTTCTCCTCTCTCTTGAGACCCTCCACTCCATCCTCAAGTCCCACCTTTCTTCTTCTATTGCCTAATCACAGACTCTGTCCATTTTTGATGAGTTAAACTAAGAAGCAAAGTTTACAAAGCATCACTTGGGGTACTTGAGGATCTGTTCCTCAGGGCTTCCTGATCTTGGGAGCTAGTATGTAGGGAGCATTTAAAGACAAGCAGCACCAGGCCAACCCCACCAATAACTTTTCCTTATCTGACCAATAACCATCAACATCTTTACCTAATATACAGCCCATACAGATATTTTCAGACCCTAGCACCCATAGCTATGACTTCTGGTAAAATGTAAGTACATGTCACATTCTTACAAACTCAAGACAAAGTGAGCAGATTATCCAGTGTTTTCACAACAGTCCACTATTTAATCTGCAGGAATTTAAGGGTCATCAATAAGAAACCAACAGAAAATGCCACTAAACAAAGACAACAGCCATGATAGAGTATATTCCAAAGTTACAACTATGAATTAAGCTTTAAAAGGAAGTTACATAACCTTATATTTGAAGGACTTTTAAAATAAGAGTCTCACTTGGAAATTATGCAAAGCTCATCTTTGACTACTGAGTGTGGGCCATGCACCCCCACTGCCCTGGCCTGAGAGGCAACTCCATAGTGTTCCTCTTCACTGGGCTAGCTGACCTGTTCCACAGTGCAGCAGAGTGCATGGGTCTCTCCACAAGCAGAGTGAGCTACTCTATGTGAGATTCATGGAAATGCAAGGATACACGGTCCTCACTGGAGGGCAAACTAGACAAGCACATGGAGAAAGGATGTGGAGGAATAGTTGGGGAAATCAGAGACCAGGACACAAAATTTTGAAAGAGTAATCACTGAGAGTCAGTCAGTGACTAATAGAATTTAAATTGTTGCTCTTGTAGAATGAAAAGTAAAGTTGCTAACAGGGTAGAAAACATCTGCACCCTGGGAATCCAGGAAGGGTTTTTAAAAGGCCCCAAACATATGCAGAGATTAAATAGCTCTAAACGGGAATCATCAAAGAGATGATTCAGGAAACAGCACACAAAGGAAGTCACACATGGATCAAATGCTCTGGTTACATTGACCTAATTTCTTAATATAAGGAACAAGAAATCAGTTTCCAAAAAACACGAAAGATGCTTCATCTAATACTACAAGTCAATCTTAGACCTAATTTTTATAGAGCTAATGTGTAGAAGTCAAAGATACTAACTTGACTAAAATGACTCTTAGTACATTTAATTTTTGTGCGATGTCTAATAATGACTCAGAGAATGTGATATTGGAAAAAAGTAGAAGAAAGGCATTGGAAAAGGAGTTTTAGGCACAGGTTTGGCTGTAAATTTAATAAAAGACAATCTAGTCATTTTATATCTAGCAAATACTTTTACAGGCTCCAAATGGGTCAAAGACCTTAAGATACAAAAATGAATGTCATAAAGTTAAAACAAGAATATAATATCAAGGTATTATGACCACTTTTTTAAAGGAAAGGAATATTTCACTTTGTCACTTTTCAATAGCAAGTGGAACTTAAACATTTCCTCTAATATTTGACTTCTGGTGGCCCATCCAAAAGAAATGAAGAAGATATGAATTATAAAAGGATGTTAAATATTTTAAAAATCCAGTGGCTACTAAGATGCAGCTAATTAAGTAAGCAAAGAAAATATTCTGCTGCAAAACCATGCTTGGCCTGCCAGTGATGGAAAGCAAGACAAAAGAAGATTAGTTTCCTGCTACTTTCAAAGAACAAGCACCAACCCAGGTCAAAATCTAGATGCAGACTACTAAAACAAGCAGCTGACTTGGAGTCTGCCCACCAGACTGAGCAACGAAGGAACTTAGAAACACCACCAAATATGCACAACAGTTTTTTCCCCCTAATTTTGACAGATGTTCACTAAGTATTTTCTTAGTGTTCAGCATGGGACACGTACTGTGTACTTCCTTCAGTTACACATCCCTTGCTTTCTAGAACTTAAATTTTTATCTGTTTAATAATACGAAGTAGGAAATTCAGAAAGAAAAAGCAACATGGTACACAAGTATGCTGAAGAAACTGACCACAAGCAATGAAACAAAGACTCAACAAGCTCAGGAAGTTATCCCAAGATCTACTGACACAAGTCACTAATCTCAAAATTTTCTGAAAACATTTAACAGCTAATAAGAGCCCTAGAAAACTTGAAAAACTGATACAATATAAAATATAAATGTGTGTCTACAATCACCCTTCCCGGTGCACCGTGTAAGCAGGTGATGGCAACCAAGAAAGACTAATTCCAGAAAGGAAATCCAGATGGCCAGATTCTGTTTTGCCTCAACAGGGTCGTTTCTAAAATAACCATTGTTTTTTTTTTTTTCAATCTGACAAACAGGAAACAGAAATGGGATAAAACCAAAATCTATATCCTTTCTACTGTGCTATCTGTTTTTCTTCTCGTTAATGTGTTCCTAAAACAATGATTTTTTTTTGATATTTGTGGTTTTACAATTTATTCTACAAGGAAACCAATGGGAAAGACTTGTCAATTTCTTTGGAACTGTAATGCAGGGTGGTAAAACAAATGAAGATCGTGTGATTGTAAAGAGACAATTTTCCAACACAGTTATGGAAATATTTTTTCTAAGAAACCAGCTCATTCAAATGAGGCATTTAGACTCTGGTTACAATAGTGGTTGTGTCCTTCCTTGAGTCGGGGTTCCCTGCTCTGTAGCCTTCCCTTGAAAGTTCTGTTCTCTTGGTGTCATCTCCTGAAAGCCGAGATTAGGTACCATGGTGTCTGCTTGTAAGTCCTAAAAAATAATGAAGAACATAAACTTCAGTGTCTGCACGGTGACATAAGCCACATCGCTAATAGCTCATCTAGTTAATATGAAAAAATCATGCTTTCACTCCCAACCTAAGTTGGGATTGAGTTCCAGGTGAACATCATCCTCCAGTTCCAGAAATCAAAACTATACACTGGTCATTGCTCAGATTTAGATTTTGTTTGGATTCATGTTGTCACTTGTAGAAGTTTGGACCCGGTTCTTCCTCCCAGCCCCATGCTCCCAGAAATAAGACGGAGACTCAAAATATATTAACAAATACCTTGGCCATAGAGCTAGACTCTTCTCTGACAAATTCTAACCCACTTACTCAAATCTACATTCCGCCATGTGGCTCATTACCAGTGCTCAGGAACCACGAGTCTGTCTGGTCACATTTTCCAGGGCAAATCTCTCCGACCTGGCTCTGTCCCAGAATTCTTTCTGCCTCCTGGATGACCCACCTTCTATTCTACCCTTTCCTATAGACAATAATTTTTTTAACTGAAAGGTGATATATCCATACAAATACACAAGATACTCTCTCTACAGTCACTAGCATTCTTAAAGCCTTCAAAGAGCTAATTTTTCCAATTCTACTTTTACTTCTAATGCACCAACACCAACACCAACATTCAGAGACCATCCATGGGAGGACTATTGCTTTAAAGAACTTATATGCACCTGCTTTTCCTTTCAGTGTATTCTGGTAATAACGCCACTCCAGCTGGGTGTTAGCATCAGGATGAAAAGGTGTTCTATGTAGACCAGGCTGTCCGGGAACTCATGGAGGTTCACCTGCTAGGATGAAAAGCTTGCTCCACCAAACATGGCTCTGATGAACTGACTCAATCTAACAGCAGCAGAGTCAGTTTTCTGTGGACTTTGATTTCTTACAATGAAAAGCAGGCAACTCAGATACCAGGTTCAGATTGTAGGAGAAGAAAATGAGACAAAAAACTACAATCAGACTTTTGTAATTCTGGTATAAGTAGGTATAAATAGGTTTAGAGAGCAGGGGGCTCAGAACAAAGAAACATATACCACACAAAGCTCTCCTGCCTCACTACATAAGCCAGACAAAAGAACAATAGACCAGAAGGTAAGTGTCCCTAACCTAAAATCAATTCCTTTACATTAAAAAAAATCCCTTTCAGAGCTGAGTCAAAACTACCTAGAACAAAAATAAAACCTTGTTGGGAATCTAGAATTTTCTAGTATTTTCACATAAGAGAAAAACTGACTTTCAAACGAAACTGCAAATGTAACTATCTTGTCCAGAAAGAACTAAAGAAAAATGCTAAATAAATGCTTCAAATACTAGTAAGTAGTACACATATAAACCTGAAATTTCATTTGCAAAACAGACTGCCCAGTTGACTCAACTCAATGATACCGAATTATCCAAAACCCAGAAGTTAGTATGTTTACCTACATTAAGGGAGGAGTTATTCGAACAGAAGAGAAAGTCTGAAGACACAGTATAGCAGCAAATTCCCCTTATTGAGCAATAAAAAGATATAGAAAATATCCAGAAACTCTCATCTATGTGAGATAACAGAGTCCTCAATTTAAGATACTCTTCTCTGTATATTTCAACGTACACTAAAGAAGTAGTATTCTAATTTCCCTATACCTGTGATAATAAAGGGTAGCCAATTTGAACAAATGAATAAATTTGAGAAAAAACAAAATACTTTCCAAAGAATATATTGTTATCAATTCAGATACACACACAGACACACAGACACAAAGACACACACTCTCTCTCTCTCTCTCCCTCTCTCTCTCTCTCTCTCTCTCTCTCTCTCTATGATGTATCAATTTTTAAAGATTTATTCATTTATTATATATAAGTACACTGTAGCCGTCTTCAGAAACACCAGAAGAGGGCATTGGATCTCCTTACAGATGGTTGTGAGCCACCATGTGGCTGCTGGGAATTGAACTCAGGACCTCTGGAAGAGTAGTCGGGTGCTCTTAACCACTGAGCCATCACTCCAGCCCATGTATCAATTTTTTTAAACAAGCAAGAATACAGATCTTTAAGATCTGTTATACTTCTTACACCCAGGAGACAAAGAAGAAAACAGTATCAACATGCCTTCCAGAGCTCTGATGTCTGGGTGCCCTCAATACTGACATATTGCCTAAACAGAAAAAAAGAGCATTCAAACCCAAACTAATTCTTCTCATTAAAAACATGTTTAGTCAATTTTAAAAAAATCACATTTAAGAGTAATGTTAACATAATATAGAATATATTATGGGCTGTACACCACCTTAATAGATGAATTTCCATTTCTTCAGTTTTCTGATAGAATGTTAAATCACTTCTAACAATAGCATAGCATTATTTCCTATTCTACATTCTAACCTTCTTCCTTTAAGATTATAATTTTATAAGATAAATCTGATTATACAATTTAGTTATGTGTAGTTTCACCTATCTAGCTTTGATAAACTCCATTCTGCACAACTCTACAAATTTTATTTAATGAAACAATTACAATGGCTACTACTACCCAATGTTGTTGATAAGTAATAAAACGCAAGAGGTTTACAAGGAGTTAGATTAATTCTCACAACACTATAGGGAAAAATTACTATCACCCACAACTTTTATATTAGTAATATAAGTTCAACAGCTGGTGAGTACCCAAATTGGAATTTATTTCCAGTCAGTCTGATTTCCAAGCTCTTAAATTATCATACTTGTTGTTATTAAAATCTCGTTGTAACAAAATACCCACCATACCCATCCAAATAGAGCACACAAAACTAACACAGTTCCACTTGGTGAGATTTAATGGGAGAACAAGACAAGGGAAAGGGGTGAGAGAAAGAAGAGAAAAGAATGAAAAGAAGAGAGAGCATGAGGGCAGAAGAAGTCTGCCTTTCATTTGGAATATGACATAACTACTCCCACGTGGAGTTGGGATTTGGACCAAAGGAATACTGGGAATGTAGGGATGTTGCCATGTCAACAGTTACCAAATAGTGTCGCTGCTCAAGGCAATTCCTGATACCAACAATACTGCTGTTATAATCCTACATATTTCAAAAAGTAGTTCACAAAAAAACAAAGTCTATATACACAGGGAATTTTTCTTTCATCATTAGCTGTTACTAGTTCTGCCGCATGACTATTATATTTATGGAGATGAAAGTAAATATTATCTCATAAGGAAAATTACTGACTTAGAATAACCAGAGATTGTTAATAAGGATTATTGTAACCCAACTATTAGGATAACACTACTTTATAATAATATTACTTCTAATAATCCTGCTGGTGTTCCAAAATGTGATAGTACAGGTGCTAAAACTGCCACCCATTTCTACTTGTCTCAAGCTCTGGCCGAATCTTTCATGCATTGTGACAGCCAATTCTGTGAACAACTGACTCATAAAAGGCCAGTGAAAGAAGAACACAGACTGGAAACAAGTTGAAAGATCCCACGCAGAGAGACCCTTACTCAAGTCTTGGGAAATTGCGGACCCCAGACACAGAAAGACCATTTTGAATGTAATAAGCAAAGGTGAGGTTTATTAGGGAGACCTATTACAGAGATCTCCTGGCCGACACGTTTCTCATGCAGGAGACAGAGGTGTCGACCCAGAGAGGCTGGGAGAAAGAGTATTTAAAGGCAGAGGCTGTGAGCCCCAGGGGATGGGGGGATGTCAAAGGGGAATGCACCACAAGTTACAGGATTGTTTTATGGCTCTAGGAGATAAGGGGATGCCAAAAGGTTTTATGGCCCCCTGGTTCCTGGAACAGAGCTACTAAATCAGGAGAACGGTTGGGTCTTTAGGTCCTCATTATTTTTAAAAGTTTGTCAAAATTGATGAAGCATCTGTATTTGAATCACCTCTGGTTAAGCTTGGGCCACTGGTTTCCTGGGGTGCTCTCTGTAGGACACAATGGCTAGAAAGCACAAGTAGGGGCTTAAATAAACATCACAGGGGCAGAACAAAGAACAGTTAACTCACACAGGGTGATAAGCAAAGTAGTTCTCTTGCATTCCTTTTCTTTATCTTTATGGCCTGTTATTCCTGGCGGCAGGGCTTAGTCCTGAGTCTGTGGCTTTTGGGGCTTACTCTTTTATATATATATATATATATATAAAATATATATATATTTGTTCTTTTTTTCGGAGCTGGAGACCGAACCCAGGGCCTTGCGCTTCCTAGGCAAGCGCTCTACCACTGAGCTAAATCCCCAACCCCTAGTTTTATATTTTTAAACCTTAAATTTGTATAATTTTCCTTTCATTCCCTTCTTCTTCTACTAAATAATTCTAATCTTAGAATTTTGATATCAAATCTCGTATTTGGTCTCACCAGTTGTCTTAACTGACTGGTACTGTTTTCTCAGAACCATCAACTGTATAGCACCCACTCGATTTTTAACAAAAGCAATTAACCTGTTTGTCACGCAGGGGCCAAAAACTAAAACCAAGAAAATTATTAGTAATGGCCCAACTATAGCAGAGAGTAGGTTAGTCATCCAGGGAGACCGAGTGAACCAAGACTCAAACCAACCTTGTTAAGTGTCTCTATCTTTTTGTGTCTTACTAAGTCTTTAGCATCAGGATTCTAATCTGGACACTATCTGTACCTATACACCAAGGTCATGACTGTCTTTTAGAACTTTTAAACGTATACAGGTTGTGATCCCTGAGGCACAGTCTCAAGAAGTGTTAGGAGTACTAACACATGTAATGTTATATCATTTGTAATAGAAATTAAGCCTATCTCTATACTTTTCTCGATGGAACCCAGGGCAAACATGAAATCTTTGTTTCTAAAGCACACTCTTTAAGTGAGCATTATAGCAACCTCCCAGTCACGTCTCTGATGTATCAACTTATCTGATGTGTAAGTCTAGGAAGCTTTTTGAAGATCTGAGTTTCCCTCTAGGTCTCAGCTCTCAGCCCAAACAACTAGTATGCGGCTGGTGAGGGCTGAGAATTGACGCCTGTCAGGGTGGTCAGCAGCACCAGGTACAGTCCTTTTCAGTGAGGCTCGAGTGTCTGGGCTCAGTGTCGTCGTATGTAGCTGTAGTCTCCAACCTGGAACTGATCAGATATCTCAGGGGTCCCTGGGGTATAGGCTGCTGTCAGCTGTGACCAGACTTCTTTTCGTATCACCTGTAGGTCTTTTAGCCTGGCATATAAATCATTATTACTATGACATGTTGGTTCAGTAACATCATCTAATACAGTCAGAGGAGCTGAGGCCCCGTATAAGATCTCAAAGGGGGTAAGGCTGAATCTGGAAGGGGTATTTCTTGCTCTGAAGAGAGCAAGAGGGAAGGAGTGTCACCCAGTCTGTGCCAGTCTCCATGGTCAATTTGTTTAGGGTCTCTTTTAGAGTTTTATTTATTTACTCTACCTGTCCTGAACTTTGAGGTTTGTAAATATAATGTAATTTCTAATCGACCTCTAAATACTTGGCCACACCCTGGCTTACGTTGGCAACAAAAGTAGGACCGTTGTCTGACCAGGTTACCTTGGGCATTCCAGACCGGGGGAAGATGTCTTTCAGTATCTTCTTGATGACTACGGAGGCCGTCTCTTGCTTGGTGAGGAAAGCTTCTATCTATTCCTGGAAAGGTATCTGTAGTGCCATATTGGATTTGGGCCTGGCTGCTTTGTAACTGCATGGCCACAGTTAAGAAGTCATGGGATTGTTGGACAGAGGCCTCTCCTATGTATTTAAGGCACAGGAAGAAAAGACCAAGTAGTAAACACCCGGTGTCTCCACTGCATGACCTCTGCTGAGCCCGGCTGATGCATGTGGAACTGACACACCTGGACCACACCTGGGTGGTGGTCAATTTACTTCTGCCTTTTACTTCCTCAGCCTTTATCCTTGAGATTTAGGCTGGTCTTCTGGGATTTCTCCCTAATTAATTCAGGTAGTTGGTCTTTTGTTACCGAAGTCACAAGCCAGGTAGTCACGAGCCAGGGTTTCCCACTGTGCTTCCCAGTTATTTTCTACCTGGAGACTTGGGTATATAAGTGGTGAATAAAGCTACAGGAGACTCTCACTATTCCTCTCACTCTCACTCTTCTTCCTCACTCTCACTCTTCCTTCCGCTCTTCCTCTCTCTCTCTCTCTCTCTCTCTCTCTCTCTCTCTCTCTCTCTCTCCCTCTCCCTCTCTCTCTTCCTCTCTTCCTCTCCTGGCTTGACACGATAACCTGTGTGTGTGTGTGTGTGTGTGTGTTTCTTTCATCCCATAGGCTTTCGCCCTATTCTCGGTACCAGGTCGGTGCTGGCGCCGACAGTATCTACAAGCACTAGGAGATACTTGTGATCATATTTTCTTGGTTTCATCTCAGTGAAGTTTACTTTGACTTTTCATTAAACTCTCTAGGTCTCTTTGTCCTGTTTGTTTATTAAGCATTCACTTACTGACATAGCTTATACTTTTTTTACTGTCTTGTCTCTCTAGGCTAAAATCTTAAAGTCTATTATATATATTTTAACTATTTGGACAAACTTTTTATCTCCTAAATGAGTCCATTTCTTTATTTGGCAAAGTGAGTCTTTTGTTTGTTCTCTGGGGGGTATATCTTTCTCCCCAAGTGTGTCATTGTCCTTTTATCTTTTAAACAACTTGGGCCTTTTCTTCTGTTGTACATTCTAAGTGAGGCCATCCCTTAGTCCAATCCCCGTTCCCAGTGGCTGTCTCTTGTAGGCCTGTAACCAGAATAGGTTCCTGTATAGCCATTTCCCAAGCCACTTTATCTGTTTTGTTACTGTCCCATGTCACTGAATCTCTTCTTTCCTGATGTCCTGGGCAATGAATAATACTCACAGTTGTTGGCTTCATCAGGGCATCTAAGAGATGGCAAAGACATCTGTGGTGCTGATGTGCTGGGGGGTTGAGGTTTACCCATTCCAGATGACATTGTGTTGTCCACCATGTTAGCACCCACTTATCTCTGACCTTTATGAAGAGAACTGTTCCCGTCTGTAGACAAGGTAGCCTCGGCTTTTAGCAGGGGTCAATTAGCCAGTCGCAGAGGTCTTTCCTCCACCCATGGGCTTCCGTCAGTGCTTGACACTCATGTTGCAGTGGCTCCAGGTCCGGATTGGGCAACAAGGTGACCAGATTGTCCCCAACCGGGGGAGAATCTAGACCAGTGGTCCCATCCTCTGGGACCTTTATTTATTTATTTAAAGGCAAAACATCAGCCACTCTACCACAGTTTAAATACTGGATTGGGTGATAATTGTTAGTGCCCGGCTGGCAGGAGTGATGTGTTCTAAGCAGAACGGCACTAAGCCGTTCTCTCACCATCAGGTACTGGTGTACCAAGACAAGTCTTAAGCTCCTCATACACAGTCTGTAGATATGTATACACATGGCCTCACCCAGCCATTTTAGCCCATGTAAACCATTTTGGAGAGCAAATGTCTCATGAGCAAGGGATTGGGGTAGTCCATAAGTATTGTTTGTTGTCAGTAGCCCCCTGTACCCAAGGTCTTTTACTAGACACCAGTCCATTTGGGCGCAGGAGCACAGAGTGTTAGGCCCCCATATTCACAAAACAACTGGGCAGGCTTCTCTTCTATCTTTGTACATAGCCAGCACTATAGGATGAGAGGCTTGCCTTCGGGGCCACTGGAGAGGCCCCTCTTGTTTTTCTTGGGGCAGTCCCTGACCCAATGTCCTTTTTCTGTGTATTAGGCACACTGATCTTTAGCCAGGAATTCTCCTCTGTTGTCAGGTACTGTCTTCCTAGGTTCCCTAACTACGGTGGCCAGTATATGTTCCTCTCTTGTCTTTTATCTCCCTTTAGCTCTCTAGCTTCTTTTTTTTTTTCTCAGTCTCTCTGTTTAACCTTATTTTTTTTGTAACTTATATTAACTCTCAGCAACTTAGCTTAACCCTTCAAATTTCTGTAACTTTCTCTTCATATCCTTTCCTTATCTTAGCCAGCTTGGTGGGGCATTTTCCAGCCCCTCAGAGACCCACCCTTGGAGTCTGGCAGCAGACCTGGAGCACTCCCTACCTTCAGGCATCTGAAGAGAGCAGGCAGAAGTGAGGGCCTTCCATCCATGTCTGGAACATTTTTTCTGGCCTCTAGTAGGATTCCGTCTTTCCTTGGTGGTAAAGAAGACCTGTAACAGTTACTAACAAGCATCTCAAATGGGATGGTGAGAAAACAAGGGAATCTTGAGAATAGAGGTCCACTGAAGAGGGCAAATAGCATTTAGTCACACAGCTAAACCAGGAGGCTTTCTTGGGACAAAAAGGCCTTGTGTCTGTGAAACAGAAAAGTGAGCAGAGGGGCAGCCTATCTGTTACTGGCTGTCTCTCTGGACTTAGATTTTCCCTTAAGGAGTACCTCCCTATAGTGTCAGCTCCGTGGCTTTATTGCTCAAGAGACCCGTCCTCTAAATGGCACTAGGCTTCTAGTAAGAACTAATAACAAAAGGATGGAGAGACCTTAGAACCTGGGTGTTAGATACTAAGCAGCTGACAAAGGAATTATAACCAGTTTACCTGGGACTTTCAGGACCTCAGTAGCAGCCCTTTACCAAACTGTGTCAGTGGGCTAAAGGCCCATGGAAAAGAAAACATTAATCCTGACCTTGTCCACAGCCAAAGCCTGAATTCTAAATTCTGACTGCAAAACAAAACAAAGTTCTTCACAGTTTGTTGTAGATTTTTTGAAACTATTTTAGGGGCTTCTTTGCCCCCCAACCTGGGACATTTCCACCACAGGGGCAGGAACTGGCTGCTGTGGGGATAGGATCAAAGGCATTCTCTATGCTAATTATGACCAGTGAGAAAAGTAATTTAATGCTGAAGACTGACTCCTCTCTTGGAATAGGGCCAGCAAAGTAACAAAAATCTATTCAGTCCCAAATCAAAGGACACCTGCCTGTTAAGACAAAGGACAGGGCAAGCAGTGAAGTCCAGGTAAATATATTTAAAATGCAAATTATACCAGCCCTCAACAAACACCAAGAAGTCAACAAAATGATCTAAGTATTAAAAAGAAAAGACAAAACAAACAAACAAACAAATCCCAAAACCCCAATCCACTCTTTGTCTTCAACAAGGTGGCCAAGTAGCAGATGCCAAAATGCAGATCTTCATGAAGACCCTAATGGGCAAGACCATTACTCTTGAGATAGAGCCCAGTGACACCATCATAATGATCCAAGACAAGGAAGGCATCCCAGAGCAGATATTCGCAGGCAAACAGTTGGAGGATGGCCACACCCTGTCCAACGACAACATCCAGAATGGGTCCACCTTGTAACTGGTGCTGCATCTGCACAGTGGCATCATCGAGTCATCCCTTTGTCACCTTGTCCAGAATTACAATTGTGACAAGATGATCTGCCAAAAGTGCTACTCAGGCCTGCACACAGTGTAGTCAACAGTTACAAGAAGTTCGGCCACTCCAACAACCTGAGCCCCAAAGAAGAAGCTTAAATAAATCTGGGGCCAAACCTGGCCTGTGACCCTGTGACCAAATAAAATCCATTGACTGGGGCAAGAGAGAGAGAGAGAGAGAGAGAGAGAGAGAGAGAGAGAGAGAGAGAGAATGACAAGAAAAATATCAAGCTGGGCACAGGACTTAAACCCTAGCATTCAGAGACAGAGGGCAGGCACATCTCTGTAAGTCTGAAGGCAGCCTGGTCTACAAAGTGAGTTCCAGGACAGCCAGGGCTATACAGAAAACCCTGACTCTAAAACAAAACAAAATTCTGACAATTAGCTTTCCTGTGTAAAACCATTATGACTCTTTAGCATATCCAACAAAAATTATTGGTGGCAAGAAAATACACTGTTAACTATGAATACTCTATGCTGGTACAGCACACCAGACCAACCCACATTTGGAAAACAGCTGTGTAAGAAATATAGTAAGAAACACATTTAAACAACTAACATTATTGGATTTTGTACCAAAAACTGAGATCTTACGAGTAAACTGTAGTGGTTTGGCTTGATGCTGCTTGTATATTATTGTTCATATTGGTTCCTCAAGAGGGGCTGTCCCCACCATACAAGCAGAACATCATGTACTTAGGTGATGCTATGTGAACCTTCTCTCCACTTTAATAGGTCAATAAAAGGTTAGAGCCTATGATTGGGTAGTGGATAGGAAAGGTGGGACTGGAGGCTCAGGAGGGGGGGGCAGGTAGAAGGAGAAAAAGAGAGAAGGAAGAGGAGAGAAGGAAGCCACTATGCACCAGAATCATGTGGGTGGTAGATATGCCCAATCTATGCATATAACTTATAATTAAAATATTTGGATTGTGTGTCTTTTACATGGGCTGTTAGGGTTGGAAATTTTAGTAACAAATTGACTAACTCATGTCTGGCTTAGAACCGAAGTAACCCGATACGGAAATCCACCCCCATCCACTCAATATTAACAACTAGGGCTTCACTCTAAAGCTGCTTCAGGGTGGAAATTAAGCATGAGTCTAAAGGGTGTACAGAGAGCTAACTGAGAGGCTCCCTGCCCAAGCTCCAAGCAAACCTAGGCAACCAGAGGTAGCACACCAGCCCTGAGCTGGGACACAAGGTGGCGCCAATGCCACAACATAGTTGGGGTTCCCTGAGTCTGAGAGAAAAAAAAGGACAGGAAGTCAAGGTTGCCTGAGATGAGGCCTTCACAACTGAAAATTAGCAACTGAAAACACAGCAGGTATCTTTCCAAAGTTTTCTCACAGAAAACAATGGGCTGATCTAGGCATCTCTCTCCCAAGTCAACCTCCCCCTGCACACTTTGATTTCCAACATTCCTCCACTTCTAAACAGGGCACAGGACACAGGTAGCAAGACCAGCTATCTCAACTGCTTACACTGCAGGCTGTGAAAGATCAATACACAGGCTGAAGGCTATACAAGACAGTCAAAAGACCTAAAGGGCTCAAAACACAAAAGCCAAGGTTCTTTGTAGAGTCAGCCCCTCCCTACTAGTGAAAGAATCTGAAAGGACCTTAATGTCCTAAATCAAACACCAGGAGGAAACAAAGATAAAAGAAACTTCAGACCAAATATAAGAATTAAAATTGTACCACTGCACTCTTTTCCTCCTTCGCTTTTTCCCACATAAGGTGCTATAGAGAATTGAGGAGTTTCTTAAGTAGTGAATATAACAAGCAGTGATTTTGTTTTTAACATTCTTAGCTTCTCAGAGTATATATAACCAAAGTCTAAGAAATTAAATTTGCCAAGGTAAGTTGAAGAAAATTTTTGCATTTTCTACAGGCTAACTCTAAAAGCTGTACCAGGATTCACTCTGACGTAACACTTTACCAGCAAACTTGTAATTATAAACAGTATGATCTGCTCTCGTTAAACAAATATCTTGATTGATTAGTACTTAACTTTAACTTAACGAATAAATAAAATAGTTAGATTCAGTCATCACAGAGACAACAACAGTACAATTAATACAGTAATGAAAATGTAGCTCTACCTTATGTCTATATAACAAGGAACTATAGTAAGGACTAAAGAGGGCTAATATTGCACATACCTTAAGAGGCATGGACCTGGGCTGGAGTGATAGCTCAGTGGATAAGAGGTCTTGAGTTCAATTCCCAACAACAACATGGTGGCTCACAACCATCTGTAATGGGATATGATGTCCTTTCCTGATGTGTCTGAAGACAGCTACAGTGTACTCATGTTAATTAATTAATTAATTAATTAATTAATTAATTAATTAGCCATGGACCCAGAGAAGCAAGGTGAAATCATCTAAGCCAGTATGAAGACAACCAGGCAATCAAGCACAGTGATATATGAAGAGATCTTAAATGAGAAATATGTATCAGTCAACTGCACGGGTTAAAAAAAAATGACACTGACATACATATTGACAGCAATTTGCTGTCAATTGGGGGCAAACATACACAAGTATGACCATCAAGAAGACTCAAAATTAAGAAAAATTTGGGTAGTAATACTCAATAAAGTAAGACAAGTGCTAAAGTGATCAGAAAGGAATAAATCTAGATTGGGTAAATGAAAAGTCAGAAAGAAATTATTTGGTATAAAAAAAAGGAAAATAAAACTAATTAAATAAATAAATAATTGGGGGCCAGAAACAGATGGAACAATCTCACTTGGCAAAAAAAAAAGTAGGTGAATACGTGTCTTACAGTTTTATTGTTGTGAAGAGACACCATTACTGAGTCAACTTTGATAAGGAAAACTGACATTGGGCTGGCTTACACTCTCAGAAATTTAGTCCATTATTGCCATGGTGGGAAGCATGGCAGCATTCAGGGAGGCATCGTGCTGGAGAAGGAGCTGAGAGTTCTACATCTTCATCTGAAGGCAGGAGCAGGAGACTGTGTCGACACTGGTCATAGCTTGAATATAAAGGCCTCACAGCCCACTTTCCCAGTGACCCACTTCCTCCAACATGGCCACACATACTCCAACAAGGCCCCACCTCCTAATAGTGCCACTCCTTATACAACAAGCATTCAAGCATATGAGCCTATGGTGGTAATTCCTATTCAAAGCTTCACAGCAGAAAAGTCTTCAGACTGGTAGTTCATAGCTAAAACTATATAAAAATTAAAATTTCCAGATATCTTCACAAACCCACAAGACAAACTACTCATTCATTCCA
The DNA here is from genome assembly GCF_021556685.1 of Rattus norvegicus. Taxonomy (NCBI): domain Eukaryota; kingdom Metazoa; phylum Chordata; class Mammalia; order Rodentia; family Muridae; genus Rattus; species Rattus norvegicus. The sequence goes on from NC_141536.1 coordinate 2,640,605, forward strand.
GAGACTAGACCCAGGAAGAGTAGATAGAGCTGGTAGAAGAGGCAACCAATACAAAGGGGTAACTCTGTGATACCCTTTCTAGACCGACAATTATGGCCTTTTGTCCCCACCAGCAGGGGCCCAGTAATTCAGGGTCCCGAAGAGGCCTTCTACCTGTGGGCCAAAATGGGGGTGAAGAGAAGAAGGAGACCAAGCAAAAGTTCTGTTGTCAAGGTCTCATTTATTGGGGTGAACGTTACAGCTTTTAAGGCTTTCAAGTAGGGGGAGTGTCCTTTGTGAAACACAGAGGAGGGGGAGGTGTGGATATAGGTAGTGATAGCTGGAGGCTAAGAGGTCAGGCGGAAGATGATGATTCAGGAGATAACAGGTATCTGCTAAGGGAGCTGAGGCATCCCTTGAATGTCATCTTCCTGTGCCATAAATTCATGGGAGAGGCTTTCATCCAACAATCTTAAGACTTAAGGCAGTCATCTTAGGGGTGAGTCTCTGTGCCCAAACAGCCCAGAGTCACCTAGTCACTTTGAACCATGCAGTTCAAAAAGCGGCTAGGCCCAAATCCAATATGGCTCCCTGCAGCCCTGTCCTGACCTTCTTTGACAAATCCAAAAATGTTCTCTGCTATGTATGTACCCTATCTCAGGCAAGAAAAAACAGATCTTTCTCTAGGAAATCACAAGCATGCACCCCCAAAGGACCTCAGGGCCAACCCTAATCCTGAGTTCCTGCATGAAGACCCTGAGAGATGAAGTGAAGACTGGGATACTTGTACAGACTCCAAGGTGTTGGAAGTGCCTAAGCTGTGATTTCTGCCAGGGAGAGTTGCTTACATGGGATAGAACCAGCCTGTAAGAGATATATTTTACAGGCAGAAAGATGGAGGGATGGTGCCATCTAAGCCTCCGATATCAGATATTAAGCTAGAGCCCTGGTTCTCAACCTTCCTAATGCTGTGACCCATCAATACAATTCCTTGTGTTGTGGTGAACCCAACCACAAAATTATCTTTGTTGCTACTTCATAACTGTACTTTTGCTACTGTCATGAATCATAATGTAAATATATGTTTACAGATAGTCTTAGGGAGCCCCTGTAAATGGGTCATGACCCACAGGTGGGAAGTCTGACCTACGGGACTTGATGTTTACATACTGCCTTATCAGTCTTGCTTGGTCCAGCGTTTTCTGACCATGCCCCCATTCCTCCTTTTAGGAAATAGTAATATATATCTTTTCAATTGTATGTTGAAATTAATTCACTTTTCGAATTCACAGGGTTTTATTGAGACTGTGGGAGACCAGGGGGACTTCTAAAGTAGGATTAAATATACTTCATATTATAACAATGGCCTTTGGAGCCTGGGAGGGAAAGGTGGTGGTTTGAATGAGAATAGATTCCATAGGCTCAAACGTCTGAACCCTGGTGGTGACTTTACAGGCTATACCTTCCTAGGGGCTAGCTCTGAGGCTAGTATATATTGACTAGCCCCAATTCCTGTTCACTCTCTCTGCTTCATATTTGGGGTTTAACATGTGATCTCTCAGCGCCCTGCCATGATGGTCTCATGGAAGCCCAACCAAAATAAACTCTTCCATTAACTGACTTGGTCATGGTATTTCATTATACCAACAGGAAAGCAAATAGGTCAGGCTATAAGTAATTGAAGATTAAAACAATTTTTTCTTAATCTTAAAAAGTTCATGATAAAATTGGGCACAAAACCAGTCAAAAGCACTCAACATCTCTAACCATTAATATAGGTAGCAATTCCTCTAAATATTGCAGTATCCCATCCTCCTGCTTAACAGAACAAATGGTTCCTCCAGCTTCTGGAACAAGGCAGCCAGGTGCTTATCCTACAACCAAGTAAAGACATTCCAATAAACAGCAGGTACAGCTCCCTGCAACAAAAATAACTTTAAAATGCTAACACACTTACAAATACAATTTCATGTTTTTTTACACTGTTTTGATTAGTTTGCTTTTTTTTCTCCATCTTTATTAACTTGGGCATTTCTTGTTTACATTTCAATTGTTATTCCCTTTCCCAGTTTCCAGGACAAAATCCCCCTAACCCCTCCCCCTCTCCTTCTATATGGGTGTTCCATTCCCCATCCTCCCCCCATTATGACCCTCCCCCCAACAATCACATTCACTGGGGATTCAGCCTTGGCAGGACCAAGGGCTTCCCCTTCCACTGGTGCTCTTACTAGACTATGCATTGCTACCTATGCAGTTGGAGCACAGGGTCAGTCCATGTGTACTCTTTGGGTACTGGCTTAGTCCCTGGAAGTTCTGGGTGGTTGGCATTGTTGTTCATATGGAATCCAAGCCCCTTCAAGCTTTTTAAGTCTTTTCTAAGATTCCTTCAATGGGGATCAATTCTCAGTTCAATGGTTTGCCGCTGGCATTCGCCTTTGTATTTGCTGTATTCTGGGTGTGTCTCTCAGGAGAGATCTACATCCAGTTCCTGTCGGCCTGCACTTCTTTGCTTCATCCATCTTATCTAGTTTGGTGGCTGTATATGTATGGGCCACATGTGGGGCAGGCTCTGAATGGGTGTTCCTTCTGCCTCTGTTCTAAACTTTGCCTCAATATCGCCTCCCAAGGGTATTCTTATTCCCCTTTTAAGAAGGAGTGATGCATTCGTATTTTGGTCATCCTTCTTGGGTTTCATGTGTTCTGTGCATGTAGGGTAATTCGAACATTTGGGTTAATATCCACTTATTAATGAGTGCATACCATGTGTGTTTTTCTGTGATTGGGTTACCTCACTCAGGATGATATTTTCCAGTTCCATCCATTTGCCTATGAATTTCATAAAGTCATTGTTTTTGATAGCTGAGTAGTATTCCATTGTGTAGATGTACCACATTTTTTGTATCCATTCCTATGTTGAAGGGCATCTGGGTTCTTTCCAGTTTCTGGCTATTATAAATAAGGCTGCTTTAAACAGAGTGGAGCATGTTTCTTTGTTATATGTTAGGGTATCTTTTGGGTATCTGCCCAAGAGAGGTATAGCTGGGTCCACAGGTAGTTCAATGTCTAATTTTCTGAGGAACCTGCAAATCTGATTTCCAGAATTGTTGTACCAGTCTGTAATCCCACCGACAATGGAGGAGTATTCCTCTTTCTCCACATTCTTGCCAGCATTTGCTGTCACCTGAGTTTTTGATCTTAGCCAGTCACTGGTGTGAGGTGGAATCTCAGGGTTGTTTTGATTTGCATTTCTCTTGTGACTAAAGATGTTGAACATTTCTTTAGGTGTTACTCAGTCATTCCACATTCCTCAGTTGTGAATTCTTTGTTTAGCTCTGAGCCCTATTTTTTTTTGTTTTTTTTAAAGATTTATTTATTATATATAAGTACACTGTAGCTGTCTTCAGACACACCAGAAGAGGGCATCAGATCTCATTACAGATGGCTGTGAGCTACCATGTGGTTGCTGGGATTTGAACTCAGAACCTCTGGAAGAGCAGTCAGTGCTCTTAACCACTAAGCCATCTTTCCAGCCCCTGAGCCCTATTTTTTAATATGGTTATTTGTCTCCCTGCAGTCTAATTTCATGAGTTCTTTGTATATTTTGGATATAAGCCCTCTATTGGTTGTAGGATTAGTAAAGATCTTTTCCCAATCTGTTGGTTGCCATTTTGTCCTTACAACTGTGTCCTTTGCTTTATAGAAGCTTTGCAGATTTATGAGATCCCATTTGTCGATTCTTGATCTTAGAGCATAAGCTATTGGTGTTTTGTTCAGGAAATTTTCTCCAGTGCCTATGTGTTTGAGGTATTTCCCCACTTCTTCTTTTATAAGTTTGAGTGTATCTGGTTTGATGTGGAGGTCCTTGATCCACTTGGACTTAAGCTTTGTACAGGGTGATAAGAATGGATAGATCTGCATTCTTCTACATGCTTACCTCCATTTGAACCAGCACCATTTTCTGAAAATGCTATCTTTTTTCCTTGGCTCCTTTGTCAAAAATTAAGTGACCATAGGTGTGTGGGTTCATTTCTGGGTCTTCAATTCTCTTCCACTGCTCTATCTGTCGGTCTCTATACCAATACCATACAGTTTTTATCACTATTGCTCTGTAATACTGCTTGAGTTCAGGGATAGTGATTTCCCCAGAAGTCTTTTTATTGTTGAGGATAGTTTTAGCTACTCTGGGCTTTTGTTATTCCGGACAAATTTGCAAGTTGTTCTGTCTAACTCTATGAAGAATTGGCTTGGAATTTGGATGGGGATTGCATTGAATCTGAAGCAGTCATTAAAAGTCTCCCAACCAAAAAGAGCCCAGGGCCAGATTGGTTAAGTGCAGAATTCTATCAGACCTTCATAGAAGACCTCATACCAATACTACGCAAACTATTCCGTGAAATTGAAACAGGTGGAGCACTACCGAATTCCTTCTATGAAGCCACAATTACTCTTATTCCTAAACCATACAAAGACCCAACAAAGAAAGAGAATTTCAGACCAATTTCCCTTATGAATATCAACAAAAAATACTCAATAAAATTCTTGCAAACCAAATCCAGGAGCATATCAAAACAATCATCCATCATGATCAAGTAGGCTTCATTCCAGGGTTGGTTTAACACACGGAAAACCATCAACATAATCCACTATATAAACAAACTGAAAGATAAAAACCACATGATCATTTCATTAGAGGCTGAGAAAGCCTTTGACAAAATACAACACCCCTTCGTGATAAAGTTCCTGGAAAGAACAGGAATTCAAGGCCCATCCCTAAAGATAGTAAAAGCCATATACAGCAAACCAGTAGCTAGTATTAAACTAAATGGAGAGAAACTTGAAGCAATCCCACTAAAATCGGGGACTAGACAAGGCTGCCCACTCTCTCCCTACTTATTCAATATAGTTCTTGAAGTTCTAGCCAGAGCAATCAGACAACAAAAGGAGATCAAAGGAATACAGATTGGAAAGGAAGAAGTCAAAATATCACGATTTGCAGACAATATGATTATATACTTCAGTGATCCCAAAAGTTGCACCAGAGAACTACCAAACCTGATAAACACCTTCAGCAAAGTGGCTGGGTATAAAATTAACTCAAACAAATCAGTAGCCTTCCTCTACACAAAAGAGAAAGAAGCAGAGATAGAAATTAGGGAAATGACACCCTTCATAGTAGTCCAAAATAATATAAAATACCTCGGTGTGACTTTAACCAAGCAAGAGAAAGACCTGTATGATAAGAACTTCAAGCCTCTAAAGAAAGAAATTGAAGATCTCAGAAGGTGGAAAGATCTGCCAAACTCATGGATTGGCAGGATTAATATAGTAAAGATTAGTTTGCCTTTAAAGTCAAGCTATAGGTGACAACTAGTGGTATACTTTGTCCAAACTGCAAACAACTTACTTTTACTGATTAGTAAAATTTATATGTTCTTTGTATTTTTCAAAAATTAGAAACATAAAAAGAAAATGTTTTGCTATATACAGATGATTAACTAATAACACTATGTACTAGATACTTAAATGTTTTTCCTAATTCTCAGTATTACTAGCAATGCTGAGGTAAACAAAAATATATTGAATTGTTCTGTGCAAGAATATCTACTTCCTCTGAACAAAATTTTTGAGAGTAAAATTAACTTTAAAGGTTAGAATTTTTGAGCAGTGAAAATATATTCTACCTGAAGCCATATTATAAACTAAAATGAACAAAAATTATCTGGATATGTAAATATCTTTATTCATTAAAACACAGCCTTTTTCCCAGCCATGATTTTCAGATTTCGTCCTCCAAAAACACTGCTTCATGGTAGGTGGAGATTATGTATGGAGAGAAAAAAAAAGTCAGTTTTATACCATAACGTACTCTTCATTGATATTCTATCAAGGGAAATGGGAAATTTGAAAACTCAAATGTCCAATTAACGAAAGACAGAAGTATAATCCCAAGTAAGCCTTATCAAAATGTGTTATTTTCAGGTTGCTTTATCAGTGCAGTCTGTCCAGAGAACATCCTCCCTACACTTTTAGTCTCATATTTAAACACTTTCCAGCTTTCTACTTGTAATCGGGGTCAATGGGGAATCTATGCCCTCCTGAATAACACTTAATATCCACTTTGCATCAAACATCAATAAATCCAACTGTCACATACTTGTTACCATTAATTAGTTAAACAATCTAGTAAAATATTCCCTTTGTCATCTGACCTAAAATGACTCTTAAACTGTGTCATAGAAGCCACTCAAGAAAACACACATAGTATAACACATCTGCTAAACAAAATGCACCCCCAAGAAATTCATTAAAAGATCTCCATAAGGGACTTCTTAGTGTGATAACATATTTAATACATGAGGTTGAAACAAAATACATAAAGGAGTATTACTTACTGCAGACCCATGCCAAGATGTGCTCTTGAGAAATAATTACATGCAAGAGATCAGGGGTAAGAAGGAGTGGGGGTGGGGGGTGAGGGCCTGGAGACTGGGTAGAAGCAGGCAGACAAGAGCAGAGCCATGAGGGCAGAGAAGGGAAGACAAGGTCAGAGGACAGAAAACACTGGCATTCTTAATGCAACACTTAACACACAGAAAACCATCAACATAATCTCTATACTCTATACTATACAACCCCAAGATTACCAGATCCTGGCATGTCTCAAGCTCCCAGCTTAGGGACTAACTAGTCAGCTAGTTAAGTCATTGTTGGATCAAAAGAGGCACAAAATTAAATTTTTCTAGGTACAAGTTAGGCCACCACTGCATTAACTTTCACAAATTAATGCAATATTTACATTTCTTTCTGTAATTCTCTAATATTATATCAAAGACTATTATATGAAGCCTTCACTATCAAAGTCAAACTAGCTTCGGTAAGATTTATAAGAATCTTTAACACTTAAAACATATTTTATCCACACACGACTCCTACTTTTTGAAATGCCTTTTGATTTGGTTTCTCTTTCTGACATTTGTATTATCGACATATTATATACATGAAAAACGGCTAAAGACACATGTTGTCAGCTAAGTCCTAGGAGTGAGAAAGACAATTAAATGTTTTAGGGGCATATGTAAAAGGCCCTGAGAATAAATTACTAATTCTGTGGACTTTGCTCTTAAATTTGCTCTGGGCGGGTACCAGGGTGTTCCATGGTGTGTTCCTTATTAAGCCCAGAATTGCCAGATGTATCTCATAAATTCTCCTTAAGAGGCTTATTCGCTAGTCTTCACCCCTTAAGAGCCAAAGAAATTCCTATTGCATAATGACTGGTTCAAAGAAACTCAGACTCTATACACATACTTTTAACAGACTTGAACATTCTGCTAATGTGTATGTGGCAGTCATTAAATGTAACAACATGTAGTCATATGCATGAGAATGTCCTCACAGACTCTGATATTTAGACACTTAGCTGGTGGTGCTCTTTGGAAGGTATTAAGAGGTATGGCCTTGCTGGAAGAAGCATGTCCCAGGAGGGAAGCTTTGAGAGGTAAAGATTGTTGTATATCCAGTCTGCTCTCTCTGCTTCTGCTCACCACCATGCTTCCCATCAAGATGTCTATTAAACTATAAACAAAGTTACTTTCTCATGGGAAAAGCAACAGGAAGGTCTCTTCCTCAGGTTTGCAGCTTACTTGGCAGAGCACCAGGATTCTCTGCTTGAGAAAGTCTGCTTCCTTGGTCTCAGTTTGCTTAGAATGACAAACACCCTAGGTTGCCTGCAAGCTGGCAAGCTGGGAACAGTGTCCTCATGCCATTTCTCTACAAATAATAAAATATATCTTCAAACTTAAAGCCAGGTATGGTGTATTACACCTTTAATTTCAGTGTCTGGGAGGTACAATGAGAAGAATCAGAAGTTCAAGGCTAGCCCCATGTATATAATGAGCTCAGGACCAGCCTCATCTTCAGAACCATAGTCTCATTTCTTAAAAAATGAATAAATAAAAGAAAAATAAGTGAGAAATAAAAATAATATCAATTCATTTGATTATTCATTTAAGAGCACGGTATGCTCACCAAAGTTTCTGCTGTGAAAAGCCAGTGAGAAAATCCTTATTGATGGTGTAACAAGGAGGGTATCAAGTCTGACACTGAGAAAGATGCTAAGGCTATGGATATGCATCAGGGGTGCAGCACTGGCCTGTCATTGAAGAGGCTGTGGGTTTGCTGTCAATAATTAAGGAAAAACGCAAAACCAAGCAAGCACCACAAGAAACTAAAACTATGTTTTCTATAAAAAATTGTCCCAAGGCAAAGTCACTTCCCAGGTAGTGGAAATTAGTGAAATAAATATCTGAAGAGAACAAAATTTACAAATACCTGCTACTTCCCCCAATGGGATTCTTTCCTCTCTGAGAATAATCTGTCAACTCCAGAGGAGTGGCTGAAGAGCAGCCATAATTTTGACAAACACCACACGCAAGGAATGAGAACTGGAGTTGAAGAATCTTCCAAAAATACTGATCTCTATATTACCAAAAAAGAACTGAGGCTGGAGAGATGTCTCAGTGGGTAAGAGCCCTGACTGCTCTTCCAGAGGTCCTGAGTTCAATTCCCAGCAACCACATGGTAGCTCAGATCAGCTCTGTAATGATATCTGATGCCCTCTTCTGGTGTGTCTGAAGAGAGTGACAGTGTACTTACATACATAAGATAAATAAATTAATTTTAAGAAAAGAAATAAGAACAAACTAGAAGTAAACAAACCAAGTTTTCCGGAAATTAAACCCCCGAAAACTTCTACTAAAAGGCCAAATACTAGGCAAGTGATACATTTCTACACACTTGCATTGATACTCATTGCCCTAGTTAGGGTTATTATCACTGTGCTGAAACACTGAAGCAAGTTGCAAAGGAAAGAGTGTATTTGCCTTACACTTCCACTTGGTAATCCATCACTGAAGGAACTTGGGACAGGAACCCAAACATGGTAGCAACCTAGAAGCAGGAACTGGTACAGTGGTCAACCAGTGGGAGCTTACTGGCTTCCTCAGCTTGCTTTCTTATACAGCCCAGGACCACCAGGCCAGGGGTGGCCACACCCACAACAGCCTGGGCCCTCCTGTATAAATCACTGAAATAACACCCTATAAGCTTGATAAATAAAAATAAAACCTGATCTTATGGGTAAGCATTTTCTTAATCGAGGTCCCCTCCTTTATGATGACTATAGCCTAGATTGAGCTGACATAAACATGGAGATCATATTCATATGTACACGTTCATATTTCACTGAAACCAACAAGAATCTTGTTTCACATACTCAAATATTATCATGAAAATATATTAAATTGCCATTAACTGTACATGTGATTGGGTAGCAAAGAGTGTTTCAGTCCAGCCAGGACTACATAATGTTGGGGTAGAAATCTCATTTCGCATCCAGACAAACTACAATGGGACAACAAGGTTCCATGTGGAAATGTTTAATGAGAGAAGAATAGAAGAGGAGAGGAGTAAAGACCGGCCATGAGCATGTGGAGGGAAGGGGGAAGGAGAATGGGGAGAGAAGGGACAAATGGGAAGAGGGGAGGCAGGGCAAGAACAAGAAGCAAGAAAGGAAGAGAATAAGATAATGAGGAGGGGACAAGCATCCCCTTTTATAATGCCAGGCATACCTGGATGTTACCAAGTAACTGTGGGAGTGGAGCTTAGACAGAAAACTAACACATAGTGAGAACCTGTTTCCAAGAAAAAAAAAAACAAAAACAAAAAACAAACAAGGAAAATGAACGAAAAAAATTTTTCCAGGACTGAAGAGATGCTTCTGTAGAGAAGAGAATATAATACTCTTGCAGAGGATCAGAGTTTGGCCAAAGCAAACACATCTAGCAGCTCACAACCACCTGACTCAGCTCCAAGAGCTCAGACACACTCTCTGGATGCCAGCACCTTCATTCCCATGTGTGCATACCCACCATCACCATCAAGCTGCTACTACATACATATGCATATTATTAAAATAAAATAAAACATTTTTCGTAGAAAAAATTCTGAAAATTCAGACTCAAACTCTGAACATATAGATCACAAATTCTCTCCTAAAAGTAGTATAGGAAAAAACTCCAGCATTTGGACCTCATTGATAGCAACAAGAACCATGTAGTATGTGGAAAATTACTACAAATCATTCATAGGATTATACTCTATGAGGTGTCGTGGTATAAAAGCATAAATTTCTGCTAATCCATAACGATCACCAGAAAAGAAATAGTTTATCAATGTCTCTGTGGTCTTATCTATAGAGAGGTTCCCCACTCCACAATACTTGTCTGTTTATTTAAAAAAGACTTTGTCTAAAGGGAAGAGGGCAATGGATTAGGATACTAGTAACATGATGAGGCATAGTTCAAAAAATGAGGTTTTTCTTCCTGTTCCAAGCAACTTTTGCAATTACAATGTGTCCTCTTTACTACGCTGACTCATTAGGAAGCAATGGTTCTGTATTGACAAGTCATCAATTATAAAGCTAGACTTGTAGGCGAAAACCACCTTGTTTGAGGTGATTGGGTTTCCAAAGCTAATTGTATGGTGTTTGCTCATCTCAGGTGAGCATCAGTGAGAAACAGTGTCTAAAATACAAGGTACAAAACAAATCAGCCCACAAGTTCTCTGTATTCTGCAGCATTAACAGAGAAACTATCAATGATGATGTCAAACACTTAAGCTTAAAAGTAAATTAGACATGAACTCATAAATCTACAACACATTATGCCCATCATTTGGGGAATGTCCTCAAAACACTTTAGTGATTTATCACAGGATTCTATCCTGCCAGTGCAGAGCAAAAAGCATATTGGAACAGACTTAGAATCCCTCTGAAAACTATACAAAACATAAAGTCACTTAAAGGCACCATCCAACCGCTACAGAGAGACACAATGGAAAGGATTTACTAATGAAAGACCTCAGCTCAGATCTTAGTCAAAGGACTGCCACCTTAGCTATTATACAGGGTATATTCAAGAGCCGTGAGCCTCAGATCTCTTCACCTATTAACAAGAAATGTGACTGACTAGTGATCAGAAAATCCCCATGTGGGGCCATATGTGGATATTAGGTAGTGATGTGACCAGAGTAAAGAGAACTGAACGTAAATATGTCAAGTAAGGAGGGTTCCATTGTTTAATCCTGTCTTTAGCAGTCTTTTTCTTATGTAAGTTTTAGATTTAAGTTCTGAATAGAGTCTCCTCAAGGTTTAAAAGTAAAAGAGTTTTGAACAGATGAGACTGATTTAAACTAGTCAGCTAAAAATAGTGTAAAATTCCTCAGTGTAGGGTTGCGTGAGTCCCATGTCCACTCTGCCACAGGGCAAGGCTGCAATAGGCGGGATGTGGGAGATGACTGCACTTACCCCATCGACCAGTGTTTGTATGGGAAGTCAAGGGACACTGCTCTGGGGGGTGGGAGGATATGAAATGTAGTCTGAGGCACAGGACCACTGGAGCTTCCTGAGGGATTGGGGAGGTTCCTTGGGCCTGCAACACGGCAGGGGCTGTCTGGTTCTTATGCTCTTAGGCATCTAGGTGCCCCTGAATGCCACAGAAGAGTTGAGAATGGAGTTGGGGCCCATGGAACTGGATCTAGTCCCGGGCTGAAAGGGAAAGAAGGGGGCCTCTAGCTGGTCCTTTGAGGAGAGGCTTTGGCTTGGTGAGGGGGTCTTGGTTTGGCTTGGTTGTGGTGGTTGCTGTGGCTGGGAGAGCAGGGAGGCCTTCTGTAGGAGATTAGATGCTGGCTCTGTAGTCTAAGGCCTTCTCTGTGGCTCACCATGGTGAATCCCAATAAAATGAGGCAGTCCATGGTTTTACGATATTTATCGGCATGGTGAAAAGTGAATGATTAAAACCGTACCCCACTTCTTAGGGTGGACTTGCGATTAAGTACCTTTTGAAGGGTGAAATATCTAGGAAGGAAAGGTTATTGGCTAAGCCTCCAGGCCTTTGGTACCTCATTAAAATGGAGATCTGTCTTGAGTCTATGAGACCACAGGCCATGTCCTCTACCTGTGGAGGGACTTGAGGCATTACCCTTCTGTGACTGATGGCCATGAATCTATGGAGGGCTGTGGGCTTGTGATCTGCCTAGTTTCCCAGGAGTCAGGCGAAATGCCTACTGTCTCTTCAGTGTCACCGGGATTTCTAGCCTTAGTTCAACCAGGAACCAGACTGTCTTTCACGGTACCACACAGTTCTTACTTCTTGTTTTCATATGACTCTATGAAAGTTGCCCATAGTGCCTCAACCACTGAAAGGTTCGTTAAGATAAAACTGTAAAGAAATATTAAGGCAAAAATATTAAATGTCAGCCAATCAGTGACTATAAAGTATAACTATGCCCTGTTCCATCCAACATACCAGAACAGTCAGCCAGTTGGCTTCCCTTCAATGGAAGGGGAATGATAGAGCAGCATGGATTTAGAATGTTTAAAATAGGCTTCTTACAGGATTACTAAAGCATGTGTCCTTCTTGATGGGCACAGCAGTAGCAGCTCATTCTGGACTTCAATGTACATGTTAAGAGGCCTCTCACATGCCATCAAAAAACTTCCTTTTGTCTGCTTACATGGGCATTGGTAAGCTTTACTTAATTTTGCTTATTTTTTGGTTTTTCTGACACAGGGTCTCTATAGCCAAGGATGGCCTAGAACTCAAAATTATCCTACTGACTCAGACTGGGTCTTGGCATACACTACCACATTTGATTCTTAATTTTAATATTTGTCAAAGGAACTATCATCATTAGGAACAATCAGGTTTTGCAAAAGTGGCATTTCACATATTTACTAAGAAAATTACTTATACAATAAATAATAAAGAGCTCATTTATCACACCCTGACAAAATGCTCCCAAATACAGCTAATGGCATTTGTAACTCCTAAAGATATGAAGTATTAATGAAAGAAACTGAAGCTTGTTTGCTCCCCATGCCCCCGTAATTTCAACACTCAGAAGACTGAGGCTGAACAGTTATGGCTGGTTTGGGCTACCTAGGAGTGGTAATGGCAGTGTTGTGGGAGGAGACATAGGAAGAACAAGCCAGGTACAGTAAGTCATACCTGTAATCCCAGAACACAGGAAGAAGCTAAGGCAAGAGGATTCTGAGTCCAAGCCAACAGAGGCTAGATAGCTATGTAGTTAGATCCTATCTCAAACGAACCAATAACGAAAACAAGTAAGTGCAACTGCCTTTGAGTGACTTTATTCAGTCTCATTGCTGTGGTCATATACAGATACAAAGTGCTACCTTACCCTCACTTAATAGTTATAAAAAATATTTGTTAACTAAAACAAATGTACAATGAGTTCACTATTGTGCCCATTTTAGTTGTATGACATAACACATAATGTGCCACAAATGTAGAGAAAGCAACAAGGGGCCACTCTTAGACAAGGCGAGATAAGCTGGGTTTGGGCCCACACATATCTCTCTTTCTCAATACCATTCCCCCTTACCTTAGCCATCAGTTTCCTACTTAGGCAGTTACTTACAACTGAGGACCTTAAGGTATAGTGCAATCCAGGGACATTTGTATTTAAAGGGGCTTCTCTGTAAGAAATCAATGGGACAGTCTTTTACATGAAGAGAATTAGTGAAACTGGGATATCACATGCAAAAGAAGATGGACCATTAGCTTACACTGTATATAAATATTAATTCATAATAGATTTTAAAATAGACTTAAACATAAGACCAAAACTACTGAACTCAAGAAAAAGAAAATAGGTAAATATTTTGACAGTGGATTTGTTAATGATTTCTTGGATATGATATGAACATATTCTCACAACAAAGTAGATAAACTAGAAAATACTCAGACGTAATACTGTGAAAGCAGAAGGGGGTCCATGACAAGAATAAATCCCATGATTTTGTGTGCCAACTAAAACTCTTAACTAAACTTTTGGGGAGAAAAAGTAAAAACTGGAGCTGAAGAGATGGTTCAGCACTTGAGAACACTTGCTTCTCTTGCACAGGACTAAGGTTTAGTTTCCAGCGCACACAAGGCAACTTGGAACCATCTGTAACTCCAGTTTCAGGATATGCAACATTTTCTGGCCTCTACATGCATGCTGTAAACATACAAACGTAGTCAAATATTCATATGTTGAAGCCAGGAATCAGACAACATCTTCTTAGGCAAAAATAATGAAATACTGCCAGTAATTTGGATGAACATACACTCATGAATATATGGCAAAATGCAAAACTTTGTCCTTTTAAGATGTCACTCACAAAAAGAGTGAAGACTGGGGTCATGAGTCAAAGGGAAGTAAACATACTGGTTTCTTTCATACCATGTGAACCAAACAAGTACTGTTATCTCTCCAAATCTGTTCCTTTCTCATAAGCCAAATTTAAATAATGCTTTGGAAAACTATCCAACTGGACCTGGATCATCCTGCTCTGTTGTCCCCATCTTGATTTTCCTCACCTCTCTTTCTCCTCCCTCCTTCCTAGACTTTTCCCCACCTATCCTTCCTTCTCATCCAATGATAAGGTATGCCTTATCCCGGACTCGCCTTGCTCCATAATGGCATCACCTTACACAGAACAGTGCCACAGATTTCAGCAGAATACAGGAGAGGGATGGACTGGGGAAATAGGATGCTCAATGTTCAACACAATGATGTGAAGGGTCAACATCTAGTCGAAGTTCTGTTCTCAGACAGAACAAGGCCTACATTAAACTCCTGGGCTTGGCTATTTCTGTAGATTTCTAATTTCTCAAAGCCTAGCTGAGGAGCCACCCATTTAGTTGAATGCTCACTTTGTTCAATCATTAATGTTTAGGAGGGTTTTTTTACCCTTTTACATCAATATGGGAAAGTTCGCCAACACTAATAATAATCATGAATATAAGATCTGTTTGTCATGTCCATTTTCCTCATGAAGAACTATTATAAAAATTGAGGACCAGCATGAAGGCTCAGCAAAAGGCTTTTGCCACAAAACTTGATAACTTGAATTCAATGCCTGGATCACATATGGTAGAAGGAGCTACCACCCACAAGTTGGCCTCTGTCCTCCGCACCCATACATGTATATACATACATACACATAAAAATGCGATGAAAATTTAAAACGGAAAGCCTAACAAAATTAATTATAATTCAGCCAAGGTACCTTTAGTGCAATTTGAGTTGCTTTGTCTTCTGCTGACTTAACAATACAGAGGGAGAATGGAAAGACATGGCCTATTGTTTTGACTGTGCCTAAAACCTCAAGCATGCCCAAGAGAAGGCAAGCCTGTAGGATGGGCAAAGTCCTAGAGGGATTGTACCAAAATATCACCACACAGTAGAGAACTCATGTAGTCAGAAACTACTTAAACAGAATGTGTAAGTCCTCAATACACAGGACACAGTTGATGGTGCTTGGGGTGCAATTCTTAGTGGCCCTGCAGTGTGTAAAATACATGACACTTGTATTATATAACTGTCTGGGATTCAGTGAATCTATATGCTTCAGTTCTAGCTTTGGATTACCTCAGAGGACCTTTGTGGAGTTTTTTATCGGTAGAGTAGCTCTTTACCTCCTCATAACCTTATTATGCTTTAGGCTTTTTTTTTTTTTTTTTTTTCGGAGCTGGGGACCGAACCCAGGGCCTTACGCTTACTAGGCAAGCGCTCTACCACTGAGCTAAATCCCCAACCCAATGCTTTAGGCTTTTATTGTTTTATTCTTCCTTCCCACTATTTAAAGTTGACCAGAAGAAAAGGGTTGTGTTGAGGCTAAGTTGGTTGGTCCGTTTTTCTTCTTGGAGGTAGGCTTCTGAACATCAAAATATCTGAATGGACCACCTCACCTCTAGATCCCAATGAGGGCTTTTAAATAGAACCCATCTGAAACTTCTCAAAGATCAGGAAAAAACAACAGTGCCATTTCAGACCTCTTATAGAGGGAGGGGCATGTGGCTGCCTCAGTATTCTGTTGCTTGCGATTTTTGTAAAAACTGAATTTTTAAAGTCTGTTAATGTTTCACAAAGAAGAAAGCCACAGTTTGTGGTATCCTATAGTTTTATAGCTTTACATTGTGTGTTTCTTCCTTTTAGGGGAAACCCTACCCAGTACAAGCCATCACATGCACAGAATGTCCAATGAGTGGGTTGGTTCTCCACAGTCCTTGGTGTAGTACTTAGTTTAGTCATTTACATTCTTTTGTATATGAACCCCAATAGGCTTATATGTTTGAATACTCAGTCATCAGGGAGTTGAATGATTTGAGAAGGATTAGGAGGTGTGGCCTTTGGGGATAGGTATGGCCTTATTGGAGGAGGCATGTTATTGGAGGAATGGGTTTAGAGGTTTCAAAGTCCAGTGTATCATTCTGGGATATATTAGGATGTATAGCTCTCAGTTACTGCCCCAGCACCTTCTTATTTGCTTCGGGCCATGATAACGTGTACTGATTTTCTAAAACTGTAAACAAGCCCCCAATTAAATGTTTCCTTTTACAAGAGTTGCTTTAGTCATGGTGTCTCCTCATAGCAATAGAATAGTGACAAACAGAGTTTATTTGACTTACAATTTCAGGTAACAGTCCATTATTTCAAGAAAATCATAGGAATTGCAGGAATTTGAGGCAGATGGCTAAAGAATATTCACAGTCAAGAGTAAAGAGAGCATATTTGCAGGGATAGTTACTTAGAAGCTTTTTTCACTTCTATATATAGTTCAGGGCCCAACCTAGGGAATGGTGCTGCCCATAGTGAGCTAGGACTTCTTACTAAGTATTCAAACTTATGAACCTTTGGCAGCCATTCTCATTCAAGCCACCATACTCCCTTGTTCCCTAAGTTGATTCTTGCCAGGATATGTAATGACAGTAAGGCAAATAAGACTAGAACAAAAATTGGTACCAAGAATAAGATAGTCGTTGGGTGCTGAGATTAAAAAAAAAAATTCAAGATATCTACCACCACCACCACCACAACCACCAAAACATGCCTATAGTCCAACATGATCCAAACAATTCCTAAGTAAGACTCTCTTCCCAGGTGATTCTAGATTGTGTAAAAATGACAGTTAAAAGTAGCCAACACAATGACCAAAACAAAGAAGAAACACAGCCTTAGAATATAGCCCCCTTTTCCATCACTGAGAAAGTGAGAACTCACTACTGCCCAGGATAATCATGACAATAGTATTTCAGTAGGCAGAGACATGCAGTGTGTAACAAGACACTCTAGTACCAGTAAACGATACCATCTCAGTGGAACCCATTCTTCATTTAGTATTTTATGTTGTGGTACAATGTGTGATGCTCATTCTCGGAAGAATTCTGAGAACTTTGAAGTAATTCTGGATGGCTTACAACCCCTTTTCCTGCTGCTGGGTTAATGAAGCATAGCTATATTTATGTGTGAGGTTGCTTTTCGGGCCATTCAGATTCTCATTTAGCTACTGTTAGCTGTTGGAGCACAAGCAAGCCACTTAAAATTTCAAAATCTCAATTTTCTTACCTCATATGATGTGATGAAGATTGTGAATCCATTGCAATGTCTATTGTGTAATAAATTTTTAATAAATTATGAGAACATCATCAACAAATCTAGACTGCAAGCTTTTAAAGGGCATGGTGTCATATTTTTTCAGACTAAAGAATTCAGATATTTAAAGTCCTCTAATTTTATGAGGTATGTCCAGTTGAGCACACATAATTCTAGCTTCATGAAAATTGGGAACACAAGAACTGGCTGGCAGAATTAGAGCTTCAGCTGTTGCCCATGTTTTGACGGAGGTAAGAGGTCAGATAGCGTGGGCTTGAAGTTTGGTTTTCACTCTGGCTGAGTGGGTTCTTGGTTAAGGCAGGTAATCCCTCTACACTCCATTTCTGTATCTGAAAATGAGGCACGATTACCGGATAAACAAAACAGTGGAAAGAGTGCCCAGGCCGAGCCCTGTATGTTATAGATGGCTCAGTTAAGGCTTGCTATTGCTATCATTGACTTCAGGAACATCGTACTGGCTCAAGTACCAAGTTCTAGAGGAAGTGCTGGTGGCCAGCAGGTCACATGTAACAATAACAGGTGATTTGATTTGGGGAAAAGCAGAGCATATCTAGGCAAACAGCACAAAGAAAGCCAAAGACAACTGGAAACATGGCTGCTTTCACTACCCAGTGGAGACAGCTCACACTGATGTTATATTTGGGCAGCCATGAGCTCTTTCTGCATCATCACAAGTACACCAGCATTTATTTACAGAACACTGTGTTAGGGCAGCTGGGAAAGTCTTAAAGGAAATGAAAAGGAGAACCTAAGAGAAACAGAGTCTGGGGAGGGGAAGACTTCTGTGTGGAGGACATAGAGACTGATAGAATATACTTAAGTATAGTTTGTGTGTGGGTTTGCTTCTTGTTTTTCTTTGTTTTTTAACTCAAGTCTCATGTATTCCTACTAACAATCAAGAATGTAGCAAGAATGCAAAGAATCAGGGAGTGGATTATACAGGAGAAAGTGTGGGAGTTAGGAAAGCCATTCTAGTAGTATTTTTTCCTATTCATGTCAGCAAGGGTTTACTGAACATCCCTGTGTAGCAGGTCTGTGCTGTGAAAAATAAGATAAAGAGATACTATGCATCGCTGACCACATTCCAATGACTATGCAAATCCAGCCAGGAATACATTTGTAAAGCTTTCTCTTGTCCTATGATCAGAGAAACAAGCATTCTTAAGTGACTACATAAGGTAGATAAGAGAGCAGAGAGACAGAGACAGACAGAGTGGGTCAAAGATGTACCATGACATGAAACTACAGTTCAAACCCTGGAGCCTTTGGAAATGACAGACCTAACTAGAATACTGGAGAGTTTAGAGGAAAGGCTGAGAAACATATGCCCAAGTATTAGGCATGTAGAAAGAGCAGGTTCTTTGGAACATCTGCAGGTGGGAATGGCAAGGAGCAGCATCTGATGAGATATACCAGGATCCAGCTGCTATTGCAGATTCTGAGGATGTAAGGCTGGAAAGAACAGTATATATCAGAGGAGATATAGAACAGCATTAGCTTTCCAGGAAGGTGGGGAAGCTCCACCCAAGCTTGTCAGACAGAGATATACCATAGATTTGTTTAAATTTTATGGACAGTGCAGGGTTAAGTGTAGAGTGTATTAATAAGGCATAGGAATTCCTACAGGTAAGAAAAGTTTAGGCCAGCAATGGTGTGTTTTCTCTCACAGTGAAGGGGTGGTGACAGGAAGGCAGGGCTCTCTGCAGTTTGGCTTTGTCATGCTTTGCTCTCATAGAGGCCATTCTGCCATAAGAAGATGGTTGGTTGAGCACAGGACCTTGCAATTGTGTTTAATGACACAAGAATGGGATATAAGCCAACAGTTCCTTTATCATCCATCATAAAGGCCCTTCCAGAGACCAACAGCCTCAGTAGATTTCTGCAAGTCAGGTACATACCATCTCCAATGGCCACCTTTGGCTGTAAGAAAAGCTAAGCAAGCAGTAATTCTCCTTGTATAAAAGGTCTGGGCATGGGAAACTGGGAATAAACAACGAATAAGTTAAGCTACCATTTCTTCTACCATAGGGAGCAGGTGAGATACAATGAGGACTTGCAGCAGGCTAATGGTAACAATACATGCCTTTAGAAGAAACGTGGAATGTAGAAATTCTTCTAGTTCTTGATGTGGAGTCTCAGGGGAAACTCAGCAAAAGGCTGGATGTAAGTTCAAAAGCCAAAGGCTCAGGGCTGGGTCTGAGACTCTAGCTGTGAGCAGGGGCCATTAGAAGAGTCTGGACACTCCAGGATGGCATGGAGCAGAAAGAGAATCAGGCCTCAGTAATGACATGCTTTTAGAGCAGAGGCATAAAAGAAAGACCTTAAGGAATTCTCTTAAGGAGAGAGGAGAGCCGGGCAGAGAATTTCTAGAAAGAGACTCCAGAAGGGTGAGAAATACCAAAGAGGTCTAAAGGTAAAAGGCTGAAAATTGCATAGAGAATTTTGTCATATGATTTCATAGCTGGTCTCGATCTGAGCCATCTATTGGTGGAAATGGAACAGTCCATTTCCCTGTATTGTAAAGGAAGGCACCTGGCTAGTTTAAATTCCTTCTTAGCAGAGGCTCTAAAAATGCAGAGGAAGAAAATCAATGCAGTAGGAAGTAGAGAAAAATATTAATGGCTTGACTGAGGTATAGTTAGGGATTAGGAGAAAGGCCAATAGGAAGGGAACGGTTGAAGACACAGAAGACACTTGTAGGAATGAGAAAAGGCATTCAGGCATCGCCCTGTATCCATGGCTTTGTATTTTATTGGCTTAGTTATTCATGGCCAACTCCCTGCAGCCCCCAAACTTCCAGAAATAAATAATGCATAGGTTTTTTTCAGTAAGTCTTATTAAAGCATCTTGTTCCATTCTGTTTTGTTAATGCCTTTAGGGCTTACTTTTATTATGATTTTTACTACGTGTAGGTATGTGTGTCTGCATGTCTCTGGTTTCCACGTTCCCTAGAGTATGAAACAGTCCTGAGTTGCATGAAGTGGGTGCCCAGTACCAAACTCAGGGGCTCTCTGAGAGCAGCAAATTCTTTTAACTGCTGAGCTGTCTCCAGCCCCTTCAGCTGCACCTAATTAACAACTCAATGCTGTCCTAGGGGTGCATAGGAAAAGCCCCAACACACATTTCAGACATCCAAGGGATGTGTTCTGCAATGGAAGAGGTAGCAACTGTAATCATGACTGCCGGACCAATTTTAGTTGTCTGTCAGAATGGGGGCCACCATACCTAGCTTGGCTCCACTTAGAATCTGAACAGTATGAAGCTTTTGAGTCCAAAGAAAAGAAGAGGAAGGCTGTTGGGAAAGAATCTGAATGCCCCCCCATACCATTGAAAGAGCGTACCCCAAAACGGGGAGCCTAGTCTCTCGCTCCAATCGCAGGGTGGGGTGCCCCCAGGAATCTCGAGTAGCCGTCTTGATGTAACAGCAAGAGGTAGCTTTTATTAACGAGATCCCTATTAGCGGGATCTCGGGTCGATATGTATCCCACACAGGAGACAGAGGAATCGACCCTGAGCCTCCAAACTCCGGGGTCTATATAGGGGAGGTTAGGGGCATTCGCGCGGTTACACATGATTGGTCAATTCAAATGGTGCACAGTTACTTTCGGCTCAAATTTACATCAGCAAGGAGTACGTGCTCTCTAGCAGCTCGGCAGGCAGGTAGGGTGGCTCATCTCACTCAGGGGGGTGAAGGAAGGGGAGGGGGTGGCTACAGATGATCAATGTCCTTGGGACTGATAGCTGGTTTGGCAAGTCCTATCTCTGGGTCTCCCTCAGGCACGTCCGGCCCTGCACATCCGGACTCTGACAATGAGTAACCTTTTAAAAACTCTAGTTCTACACCATCTCTGTATTTAAAATTATAGGAAACCTACATGGTCAGTAACACAGATGACAAGACTGCAACACTCACAGTCATTATACACCGTACATCTTACATCAAATACTATCTTGCGCGTGGTATTTCTGAGGCCCAACATAATTCCACGTGCGCCTCAGTCTGAGAAGACGTGCTAATTTGCCCTATTCTATTTTTTCACAGGCCATCACACCAACCTTGGAATATAATTGGATAGCAAAGTTATGCAAAGAGTCCCTGAGTACTAAAAGAGCTGGGCTACACAGAGCGTGTGCTCCCCTGACTTTGCATGGCACATGCTTGCCTGACAGTCCATGGAGCATATACTTCTGGTCTATCCTTGGAGCATGCTCATCTGACTAACCATTGAGCATGCTCATCAGACTAAACATTGAGCATGCTCCTCTGACTAACCATTGAGCATGCTCCTCTGACTAACCATTGAGCATGCTCATCTCACTAACCATTGAGCATGCTCATCTGACTAAACATTGAGCATGCTCCCCTGCGTATGCATGGAATGTGCTCTTGAGAACTTGCATCTATCTGCACACAGAGGAACAGATGTGCTTTCATTTTCCTAAGCAAAATAACAGGAAGTATCATCATTCTTGAGGTCACAGTATTCATAACAGGAATGTGTGGAGAGTCACGTGAGATCAATTGGGAAGCATGGTGTCTGGCTCAGTCCCTATCTTGAGGGGGATAAAATAATCTCAGTTCTCAAATGGTGTCAGTCACCATAAGGACCCAACCCAAGACCAAGGACCCAACACTTCTGTAGTCCCTTAGAATCTGAGCTTGAAAGGGGCCTCTGCCTCTTCAGCCAGCTGGGCAGCTCACAGAAATTCTATCCTTGCAAACGGAGCTATAGGTACCAGAGAAGCAGCTCTTCCCTCTGATTAGTGGAACAGCTATGACAGAAATTGTCTTTTCCCCAAGACACAAAGTGACATTTTAAAGGAGAAGCCTCTCTTTTGATGCCAAGGAGTCATTTAAAAACAAATGTAAAAGCTCCAAAGAATGTCTGTTTAAGTACAGCTGTAATTCAGGGACACAAGACCATTCACTTCAGCCATCTCTCTGCCGGATTCACTTCTTGATCCTCAGATTATGTAGGAATCAAATCCAGTACTATCTTTACTTTCAAAGTCAGTTTGCCTGTTTTGCTGGTGACTACATGGTATGTTAGAGCCTTGTACATATGCTTCAGTTTCCAAACCTAATTGTGATCGTGGGCCAGTAAGGTCGAGGACCAGGTCATGAAACCCATCATAGCTTACCCACCTGGGTAAGCTTGCAGGAATATTGCCAAATGAATGAGAGACTGATGAAAACTGGAGTACAGTAGTGGGTGGGTTGCTAAGCAGCCTGGTAAAGAGGATTGCAAAGTAGGTCCCATCAGTAGAAAAGGTGGGGTGGACAGTGAGAAAGACCGCTGTTCTGGGCCAGCAAAACTGGGTCCTTGTCCCAGGCTGGCTTGCTGGGCTTCACTCACTCAACAAATACTCCTCGAATTTCTAGGCATTTGACAGGATCAGAATAAGACAACATTTCTTCTCCCAAAACATACTGAAGGTGTCTAATTAGATCACAAGAGAGATATGGGAAGGCATTCCACCTTGGTAAGTAAACGTGGGGTATGTGCTGAGCAAGAGGCTTCTAAATCAAGTTGTTGTCCAGGAAAGCATCCTGAAGACTATTGCTTCATGCCTTGAGAGATACAAAGGGTCATTTGTAGACTGGTGGAAAAATTTACCCACCACAGGGAACGGGACTAGTGTTTGAGTTATTCTGCATCATGAAATGTAGGAGGTGGCATTTGACAGCTGATAGCATAGCTAGAGGTGAATCTAACCTAAGTTACATTGCAAAGTAAAAATGCCATTGAGTCAGTACAATTTGCAGTTGAAGGTAGAAGTCCAGAGACAAGACAAAACTGGGTTTAAAGATAAGCTTTGACATACACCAGTCACGTGACAGCAATCCCTTAAAACAAACAAACAAACAAACAAACAAACCAAGCACTCTTCAAGTTTAGTTTCCTTAGCACAGTGTTCTGATTTGGTTATCTATTGATGTCCAGCAACTCCTCTCAAATGAAATGCCTTAAGACAACACATATTTAGTAATTCTCAGGGTCATTATGAATTAAGAATGTGTTATGGCTTAAGTGAGGCCCTTGCTTCAAGGGTCTATCACATGGCTACAACCAAAGTCAACCATGGTTGTGGTGCCATCTCAAGACTCCAGAAGCTCATTTACAGGTCTCTTGGCAGTTTGGTTCTTGCTGGCTGGTGACCAGAGTCTCTCTGGAGTTCTTTACTATGTGTTGCCCTCCTATAGCTTCCTCAGATCCAATGGAGATATGGTGTTGACTGGCAAGACAGAGAGGCCATTGAAGTGAATTCTGAACACTATGGCCCCATTCTGTTGGTCAGAATTCACAAGAAAGCCGACCCTTCTCAGGTTGGCAGGGGTGTGTTGTTGGAGAGTAGGAGTGCATGGGAGGATGGGCATTTATACAAGAAAGAGAACACTAGGAAATCAAGCTGTGGGGATTCCATCTTGGATTTTGGTTTGCCTCTAATTTGTAGGCTAGACGTCCAGTCAATGTTAGAGCTATTGTTATGCAGAATGGAGGGATGGTGAGCCAGAGGCAGAATGTACTG
Organism: Rattus norvegicus; assembly: GCF_021556685.1. Taxonomy (NCBI): domain Eukaryota; kingdom Metazoa; phylum Chordata; class Mammalia; order Rodentia; family Muridae; genus Rattus; species Rattus norvegicus. Next base: position 2,664,635 of record NC_141536.1, read on the forward strand.
TGGGTGGAAGAGTAAATAAGGTGACTTTGGACAAGTCAAATCACCTCCTGCCTCTGAGACACCATTTTGTCCTCAGCAAAATGTAAATACTTGGTCACAGGGGGGCAAATGAGAAAAAAAAAGTGCAAGCTTCAGTTTGTTTTCTGAGGGAGAAAACATAGCTCTCTCCAGCTTGCGGGGACAAACTGCTCTGGGCCTTTTCTGTTTTGTTGATTCGGAGTCTGTCAGTCTAGTATATTCAAGGATTTTAGCATTTGGCTCCTTGGAGCCAAATAATAAAGAAATATATTAAATAATATATAAATAAGTAAGAATTTCATGGCTGGGAATAAGCACAACGAGAAAGCTGGTTTTGGGAGTCCTTTAAAGTATCTCTAAGGCTTTTTTAAAAACTACCTTTGCTTCTAAGGAGCCCATGGCGGGCGGGCCTAGCTGAGAGAAAACTGGCTGTATGTGGGAAATTTCACACTCCTGATAATAAAATGGTAATAAAATCTCATCCGGCTCCTGAGACTTATAGCAGAGGGGATGTTTATGGTGGAGGGGGTTCCCCAACACAGGTGCAGCTGCTTTCCAGGTTGTGAGGTTTCCAGCCCTACAGGGCAGCTGGGATTATGGACTCTGGCCTCCTGCTCGGGCAGTTCCTTAACTTTGGGAGAAAACACTCAGTTGTCCTGCCCTGGCGCCAGGCAGCTTCACTCCAGGCTCCAATTGAATGGTGTTACAACAAAGTGAGATTCACAGTCCGCGCTAGGGTGGTTTGCCCCAGGGAAGGTAAACAGCTGGGGAGGACAGTTCAGAGGGTGGCAGTGTCCTCCCAAAGGTTAGCCAGTGATTGGGGATAGAGTTTGGGAGTCAGCCTTTCACAAAGGCATGCTTCTCAGCAGGAAATGTGGGTGGGGCGGAGCAGTACTGGGATAGAGACAAAGCTCCTTTGAATCTTTATCAGAAGGCCTGGCCTCTTGCGGGAGGGGTACCCGGGACGCCAGGGCAGGGAGAAAACTCCAGTGTGTAATCTCATTACTCTCCCTCGCTCTGCCAACCTAGAGGGCACAGTTGCTTACAGCCTACAGCTGCCAGCGCGCTGAGTGTCCCTCCAGCTCAGGAGGTCACCTCCTGCAGTGTCATAACCCATACTGGAGAGTTGTGGGTAGCCCAGGAGTAGTTGGGACAGCCCAGACCAGATCTGGCCAACAATCTCACCTTCCCAGGCTGGCTGCTCCACCAAACTACAGCAATCTTAGAAAACCTAATGAGAGTCAGTTGTAGTGGCCGCTGGCAAACTTTCTCGGAGTCGCTGATTGGTCAGTGGCCGAGAGCTGTAGCCAATCAGCGCGGTGTTTGGGCCCGCATTTCTGACCAAAGGTCCGAGTGGGCGTCTGGAGGGCACAGTGGCCTGCAGAGACTCAAGGTATGGAGGGCAGAGCCAGGGAGGGGTGAGCATGTCTTGGGACCGGACAGCCAGGCGGCTGGCACCGCCATCACCGCTATCGCTGCTCCTGGTGCTTGTGCTGCTGTCACGAGCTGGGGCTCTGCATCCTGAAGAGCTCTTTCCTTACGGGGAGTCGTGGGGAGACCGGCTGCTGCGGGAGGGCGACGTTGAAAGCTCCGCGGCGGTGAAGCTAGCAGTATGTAGATGTAGCTTCTACGGTGTCCAGTTCAGCAACCTCTACGTAAGTTCAGCTCCCAGAGGTGCGTGGCTTGGTGTGGGGTTGTACTTTCTTCCCAGGGTGTCGAGCAACTAACCTCCATGTTTAACTGTCATCGCCGCTGGGGACCGGACTTAGCAGCGGTGCTGCAGCTTCTTGATCCCTACTGTGGAGGAATAAGGATCATTTCAAGGGAGAGCTGGAACCGTCCCCCTCTACTTCGACTTCCCAGGCAGGAAGATGAAATTGAGGCGTCTAGTGCGGTTTGCCTTTAGGGGCGGTGGGAGGCTGTGCACACAGGCATAGCAATCTAATTAAGGACACGGCGCCCAAGGTGTGCAGTGGTGGAGAAAGATGAGCGGGTTCAAGAGCGGCCGCACCTGTGAGTTGCAGTGCACTTGAGCACTGTCGCCAAAGTTGAGTTTGGTCCTGGATGTGTCCCAACCTTCCAAGAGGAGGGAGTCTTCTTGACTCAAGTAGAACTCGGACTGTAGGTGCCTTCGACTGGTGGTTGCCCACCACCAGTTTGAGCGACCACCGTTTTGCCCTTTTAAAAATGTTTATGTGGGGCGGGATTCACGTGCTACCTCATGCGTGTGAAGAGCAGAGAACAACCAGTTTTTTTTTTTTTAATCCCACCTTCTGTCGGGTCCTAAAACTCAAGTCATCAGGTTTGACAGCAGAGTGCCCTTACCTGCTGAACTGTCTCACCGCCCTGTGGTCTTATTGTAGGTGAGCACCAATGGGATCATCTCCACCCAGGACTTACCCAGGGAGATTTAATATGTCGTTGATGATTTTCCTACTGACTTCCCAGCCATCGCCCCATTCCTGGCTGACATCCACTTGAGTCACAGCAGTGGCCGGATCCTGTATGGAGGACACCTCCTGGGCTGTGCTGAGTCTGGCTGAGTCTGTGCACAGGCTTCCCCCCACCCACTTATTCCTGGCCACCTGGGAGCAAGTGGGCGCCTAGGAGGAGGACAGGCTTGGGGCTTCGTGGTCTGGAGAGGTAAGCAGAGGTGTACCCTGCAGCTGAATAAACAGAAGGGTTGGACTTGAAAAGGAAACTAAGACATTGGCTAAGAGGCATTCCCTTGATTCCCCTCCTCAACACTAAGAAAATCGCTTAGTAAAATGAGGGACTAAGGTGCAGATACCAAAGACCCTGAGGGAACTTAAGGCACTTTACAGGTTTTTTTTGTTTTTTTTTGTTTTTCTGGAGTCACCTATAAGTACACAAATAGTTCTAATGATATATTCATCAAAAAATTAAAAATTTGGGAAATTTAAAAAGGAACAACTTTTTTTTTTTTTTTTTTTTTTTTTGTATGAGCTGGGTGTGGTGTCACTCACCTTCAATCCCAGCAGAGTCAGAAAGGCAAACAGATATCTGTGAGTTCTAGGCGAGCCTGGTCTACAAAGTGAGTTCCAGGACAGAATACAGAGAAACCCTGTCTGGAGAAACCAAAAATATCCTGTAGGTTCGTGTGTACATTTCTATTTATTTCTTTAATATTGTTGCCGTTGACAACAGTGGGTCCACAGTGCCCATATTACTGTTTCACTTGCTTGTTCTGCTGTTTAGTATGCTCTGGTCAGTGTATTTCTGTAACATTTATTACAACCTTATAAAATCTCACCCTTCCTAGTGGTCATTAAGGTTGCTCCCGTGACATCTTTACTATAATCAATACTATAAAATGCTTTATAAGGTTTTTATTTTATTCGTTTGTGTGTGTGTGTGTGTGTGTGTGTGTGTGTGTGTGTGTGTGTCTTTCTCTTTGTCTGCTTGTGTTGGAAGGGCCAGAAGAGGGCTTGGGCCCCTGAAGCTGGAGTTGTTACATACAGACAGTTGTGAACTGCTTGACTGACAATGGATACAGAGATTTGAGCTAGCATGCTGAAAGGACTACAAGGAGCTGAGCCACCTCTTCAAAGCCAACACTTTTTAAAGTGTCAAAACACTGCACAGCCTGAGCTGACATCACAGGAGAGTGAGCAAGCATGCCATGAACTTCTTAGTAAGTTCCCTGTAGCTTTCTCCACATTGCCTTTGTAACAGTTTGCATACTTCTGTCTGCAGGAGCCTGCTTTGCTGTCTCCCTGGAGAAAACACCAACTCTGCTCTGGCTTTGGTCTTGGCAACATGTGAAGTGGGTATGGGTGGGTGAGGGTAAATGGCCTCATTCCTGGTGTAGGTAGAGACAGAGTCCTCTTGTGAAATTCCACCTGGGTGTAAAATGCCATAGACCTGGAGCAAATCTGTGTTTGCTTTAACTCCCCTAGTGCCTCTGAGCTACAGAAGTGATGTCTTCCCTAAGAGGTTGCCACTTGTTCCTGAGTTTGTTCTGTGAACTTAAAGGAAGAGACATGTTTTCCTAAAGCCTGCACCAGCAGAGATGGAGAAATTGTTTGAAGTTACAGTTTCTTACTTGACAGGTTAACATCCAGTTTTGTTTACTGACTAGCCTTGTAATGTCTTGGCTTTGACATATCAATTACAGTTCAACAGAATACCTTCAACTCAAACACTGCCTCCTTGGCTCAGGCCAGCCAGCTAGAGGGCTAGAGAAGACAGTCCCCACTGTTAGGTTTCATTCGCTCAGTCATTCATTCATACATTCTTTTTAAAACGTTTATCTAATATCATGTATAACAAGCCTATAGTGGAAAAAAATAAACTTTTATAATACAAGCCACTAGGTCGCCAATTCTAATATTTCTATTTTCTTACAGTCTTTTTAAAAAATTTTTAATTTATGAGTGAGTGTGTGGGTGTGCATGCACATGTGTGCATATGCATGTGTGCATATGCATGTGTGAACCAGAGGTCAACTTTAAATGTCTTTGCTTGGGAGCCATCTTGTCTTTCTACTCAGGGTCTCTCTGGGACCTGGGGCTCCCCATTTACGCTAGGCTTGCTGGCCAGTGAGCCCTAGGGATCTGCTTGTTTTTCTCTCCAGAGCAGAGATTACAAGTGTGCTGCCACGACCTGCTTTTGATCTGGGTGCTGCCATTCAAATCAGGACTTCATGCACGCACAGCAAGCACTTCATAGGGTGTGCTGCCTTCCAGCTTCTCCTGTAATGTTAAAAAAATCTATGTCACAGGGTTAGGGTTAGGAGCTAGGGTTTAGGGTTAGGAGTAAGGGGTTGGGGTTAGTGTTATATATGCAGAGAGTCATATATATCATATATAATCTCTATCTGAACATAGTCATATTTGTTAATTCAGAAACTACTTTTTCACATTTTCCTTATATCAGCACTGAAATAGACATAGTCTCTAAGCGGAATGCTCTTACTCGAATGGCCTCTCTTACATTTAGTAGGAACACCACTGATAACCTTTTGTTGTGGTAATATGGTAGACTCTCCAGCTAGAGCTTCCTCCTAACCCATCTTGATTCAGGGATTCCATTTGGGTAGGTTTCAATGAGCAAGCAATTTCTCCAGGATAGAAGGCAGAGCATGTATCAGCCTGTGCGCTGGAGGTTAATGTACTAGGGGCATGGCAGGCACAGTGTCTTTCAAAAGAGCAGGGTGTTGGGATCTGATTCAGGAGCACTCAAGGGTAGAGACGTTGTCCCCTCTGAGGACTGCAATTGGTTCCTGGAAGTAGGCAGCCTTGAACGATTTGAAGTGGGGAGTCTGACGTTTATGTTGTTCCTTTTGTTTTGCTTTTGATCCCCCCACCCCATGCATCTCAGGTTGGCCTCAAACCTCATAATGGAGGATGATCTTGAATCTCTGATCCTTTTGACCTGACTGACCTGTGCTGAGATAGTGGGTGTGCAGCATCACACCCTACCCATTTGATGGGAATGGAACTGAGAGTGCAGGCTGACCAGGCACTCTACTAGCTGAGCCACAGTCTTTCTGGTGACCTTAGTTAGTAAGGTTCGAAGGGCAAACTACTTAGACAACTGTTAAATAGTCTGTTTGTTCACACCATCAGACTTCTCTTTAAATTTTTAAAATTGTGTTTATGCACATGGGTCATATGCCTACATACCGTTGCATGCAGTGCCCGTGGAATACCCTGGACCGGATTACCTACATTTGTGAGCTGTCATGTGAGTGCTGGGAAATGAACATGGGTCCTCTGGAAGAAGAGCCAATGATCTCAACCAGGGAGCCATCCCTCTGCCCCCCTCTCCTTACCTTCTTGCAGGAGTGTTTTATACTGTCTTCTCGACACAGTCCCACAGGATAAGTACAGTAATTACTGTTTATATCACAGAAGAGAAAATAATTTCCAAATCTGCCTTAAGTGAGGCAAAGTCACCTTAGAAGACATACTTTTCCCCTTTCTTAAACTTTTCATGCAAGACCCATTTCCTGTACACGAATCATATAAGTAGTTACAGTAACAATCGCTGCACTTTTTCTGAAGACATCTAATAAATAAGGTTAGTGTTTTAGTGTTCATTGCGGCTTTGGTGCTAGGATAGTTCTTGGAGCCATATTCAAAGGAAGTGTGAACTGGAGTGAAGTTGCTGTGAAGGATGCTTCTGATGATAACCTCACTTTGAAATTATGTTCTGATGCTCCCAAGGAAAATTCAGCTGAATTAGCTAGCCTCTTGCAACAGAAAAAACAAACAAACAAACAAACAAAAAATAGAGCAAGAAGCATTTGCACTGAGGCTCCGGGGTCTTGAGGCTGCGGTGGGTCCCAAATGTTTTAGTGTTTATTTGACATGAAGGTTACAGCCCCAGAGAGATGAGTTTACTACATAGGATTCTCATTTCATTAGCAACATTTCATTAGAAACAGTCTTTGACAGTTTCCTTTTGGTGTCTGTGCATGTGGTACCTGTGTCTCTGTGTGTGTCTGTGAATGTGTGCGCATGTGCAGGCACACACAGACATTCATGCATGGTTCACATTTGTGTGGAGATGCACATGTGTGCAGACCAGAGAAGAACTTTGAGTGTCATTCCTTAGGCACTATCCACCTTTTCAAAATTATTTATTTGTTCTGTGTACGTGTGCATGCTTTGACACTGTGGTAGTCACAACATAAATTCAGAGTCAGCTCTCTGCTAATCCTCCTTCATGGGGTCTGGGAATTGAGCTCTGGTCAACAGTCTTCCGAAGTAAGTGCCTTTAACCTGCTGAGCACTCTATCCTGCTCCCTTTCAAATCATTTTCAGGCACACCTCCCTCTGACCCAGTACTCAGCAGCTAAGCCAGGATGGATTGCTGGGTGATGAAGCTCAGGAAGCTGCCTTCCTTCTATGGGACTACAGATCTGGGACTGACAGACACTATGACTGTTTTTGTTCAGTGTGTATTCTAGGGATCAAACTCAGGTGCTCATGCCTGAATAGCAACTCCTCACACTGAACCATTTTCCCAGCTCTTCCTTCAATTTTGCAGTTCTGGGACTTGAACACAAGTCGTCATGAAGGTTAGCTAAGTATGTCCTTCATGAGTGAGCAACACCCATAGGCACAGTAATTCTTTCATTACACCTTCCAGGTACTTGTGAAGTCAGGAACAAGGCAGAAACCACTTGCAGCAGTGGTCTTGGAAGACATAATCCCTCAGGCTTCATTTTCTAAGCAGTAGATTGACATGGTAGTGCTGACTTTTTAGGGTTGTCATGAGAATTAACCAAGGCGATGTGTTGTTCCTGCCATGTAATGATCTTGTTGTAGAACTCCTTTATGTAAGGACTTGGTTGTTTTATTTCATTTTATTCTCTCTCTGTGTGTGCATGTATGTGTACGTATATGTTTACGTGCTACATGTGAATATGTATGTCTATGTATGGTGAGTGTGTATGTAAATAATCTATGTTAATGCTGTATATGAAATTGTGTGTCTGCATGTTCATGATGTGTATGTATGTCTGCATTTGTGCATTATGTGTGTGTTTGTATATGTGTGTGTGTGATGTGTGTGTCTGTATGGTTTATGTGTATGATGTGTGTATGTGCATAATGTGTGTGTTTGTGTGTGTCTGTATGGTGTGTTTATATGCATATGGTGTGTGCATGTTGTGTGTGAGTGTGTGGTGTTTGTATGGTATGTGCATACTGCATTGAGGCCACTTGTGTGTGCATGATATATATGTGGGGTGTGTGTATGGTATGTGTGTAGGACATGTATGGTATGTGGTTTTGTATGATTTATGTGTGCACGTAGCAGGGTGCACATGCAGAGATTGGGAGGAGATCCTCCCGGTACCAGTTCTCTCATTTTACATGGGTTCCTGGAACTGAACTCAGATTTCAAGGCAAGGGATTTATTTACCTTTCGAGCCTTCTCTGGCCCTCTCTGTAAGTACTTTTTAAGAGGAGGGTTGTCCAAATTACTGTTTTGGGTTTTTTCCCCTTTGTTTTTCTTATCTTTTTGTAGGGGAATTTGGTGGGGAAAATTCTGTAGCTTTCTTGTTTTTTAACTTTTCCAAACATCCATATTGTTCTTCAGATATTGCGATAGGCTGAATGGGCTTCAGGACTTGTTCCATTCGATGAGGTTTTGAGCACAAGATGTATTTTCAATTACTCCTGTGGAAGGCTCTTCTGAATGCTTTGAAGACCGTGGGATTGAACTCTTGCTTTGATAGATTTTTTTTTTTTGAGGTAGATTTTGGCACACAACAATCTCCTTTGCCTGGAAGATTCTGTGATCTCTACATAGTTTTCTGACATCTGGTATAGCAATATTAATATTAGTCACTGGAAATGACATCAGATGAATAATATCTTTACCGTGTGAAATGTTTCTGCTCTCTTCATTCCCTCCAGAATGTTCACATTGGGTGTGACAGAGTGTTCTACCTGGCATGCAAGAATGGCATGGTGCAACTGCATTACAAAAATGGACAAATAAAGTGTTTGTTCATTTAGTTAATCTGAGATTTCTTAAACTGTCACTTCATAGAGCAAAGAGGTTATGGCCGGAAGATCTGAGTAATGAATGGGTACCGTTTGTTGTTCTTGTTTTGTTGTGGTTGTGGTTGTTGTTGTTGTTGTTGTTGCTCTGTGTGTTTTTGGTGTCAGGGGAAGGCTGTTGTGTTCTCACTGGGAAAGAGGGTGTTATCTAGAACTGAGTTAGATAGTATGTGGAAGGTTTTTGTTGATGAGGAATTTCATTTGGGTTGGAAGGACCACAGGAATGGGAACCGAGAGTGAGTGGTAGGAGAGCTTGCCCTAGTCTGGGCTGCATCCTGGGAGAGGGATGGGAGCGTGGAAGTTGCTTCAGAAAAGGATGGAAACATTGTACCTGTAGCCAGGAAGCAGAGAAAGATGGGTGTTGTTTCTAAGCTTTCTTTCTTCTTTGTATGCAGTGCAAGCCTGAGCCCAGGGAATGGTGATGTCTATATTTAGGGTGGGTGTTCTCTCCTTAATTAATCTAATCAAGATACTTTATCAGAGACATGCCTGGTGACTGTTTCCTGGTTGGTTGTAGATAGCGTCAGATTGACAGCTAATAGTATGCATCACAGCTGGTCCCTGGATGCTTTAACATGAAATGGTGGGTGTTGAGTTGGTGCAGAGGTGACAGTTGTTGATCAAGAACTTTGGATTTAGCTGGAGATCTTTGGATTATGAAGCTAGAATCCACAGAAACAGGACGTGTGTAATTTACCACATGTCAGTGAAGACAGAGAGGATAGAGAATAACTAGATATATGAAAATGGGTTGAAGAAAACTGCTTAGGTGTCCTTGAAGACTACATATGAAGGAGGATACACTATGCCATCATGAAAGCATTAGGCATTCTCTTAACTCTGCAGTACAGGGGTGAATTTGGAATACCCCAAGCACATCAGTGTCCCCATGGGAATGGGGAAAAAGTAACATACAAAGTGGTGGTTGGTGTTCACACCAAACATCGTAGGCCAGAATCAGTGGCCTTACACCTCCAGAGAATGTGTCCTTAAAGAAGACTGAGCATTGAACTTTGTCCCCCAGGAAGGAATCACCTCATTTCTTATTTTGTTATCATTTTGGTAAGGCTGAATAGACAAATCCCTTGTTGTAAAGATGTCATTCTGCTGGTTGATGTTTTACCCTTGCTGGATGGTATGTTTGAGAAGCCTTCTGGTTTTCTGTCTGAACAGGAAACTGGAGACCTTGCAGCTGGGCAACTCTGACCTGATCCTCTTTGTACTGCTCCCCACCCTGTGGAGAGCTCCTCTCCTAGCTGGCACTCTCTCTTTCTCTTTGGGGAGGTTGGGAGGCCATGACTCTTGTACAGGTTTTGGCAGTGCAACTGAGGGCTTACCTTCAGAACCGCTGTGGGGGACTCTTGGAAAACTTGTCTCTGGGAATGTGAGGGCCTTTCCCTTTGGAAAAGAGTCAGACAGAGGGTGTCTCTAAGGAGGGGCTCTTCAGAGCCTATGAAGTGGCCTCTTAGCGATTCTGTGTGGAAGTCTGTAGCCCTGACAAGGGGTCCATGTGGCAGATTTCAAGCAGCTCAACTCTTCCGGAATGTACTTTGGGATCATAAACTATATTAAAAGGGAGTTTTTGTTGTTTTCTCCTCTGTTATTTGCCTCTTTTAGTGGGGATGAGGAAATTAAAAACTTGCCATCTGAAGTGAGTTCTTCGCCAAAAGGTGACACAGAAAAGACATAGAGCAAATAAGGCACTACATGTGCAGATCTCCAGGTTAAAAGTCGGGCTCTCCCATCACAGCCTCCTCACTTCTTCCCAGACCTCCTCCCCACTGCCTTCTGATCTCCACATGTAGACAGCCCTTATCATATGGAATTTCTGTAAATTTAGAACCTTGGTTCTCCCTTATCTTGTGAAGTTGATTGTGGCCACCATACCAGGAGCCTCCACAGTTGGTTATTTAAGGATGGGATTATTAGTTCGGCTTTTTATCTCCTACTTGAACTTTGTTGTGACTGAAATAAAGCTTTCGCAGCCTCTGGCCCTACCCTGACTGATGATGGATGACGCATGTTCTTTGTGTACCTGAGTTGGAAACTTAGGAGGTTTGACCTTTATGCGGAGGGTCAAGCCCTGCAGATGACATACTTGAGGACTACAGTTGCAACAAATGTAGAATGTGGGGACTGAATTCATGAACTTTTTTTTGAAAAACAAGGAAGGTAAGCAGACTCTTCCATTTAGAGAATACAGAGGAGCTACAGAGGTTTTTTTTTTTTTTGCAACCATATTAATATCTGCATTTCTTTGTCTTATTACCCAAACCTCAAAGCTGTACTTTAGCATATTGTGTCAGAAAGGTAAAAGTAACCTTTGAGATGTTCTAGAAAAAGGCAGAAAAAAAACACAAGGACACATTCGTTCCTTGTATTCAGTTTTGAGGTTCTTGCTGTGTCAGTTTGTCTTGTTTAGCAAAATGAAGAGGTAATGATACCAACAAGTGATTTCTTTTCCTTCTTGTCATCCACCTTCTTTATACAGCGAGTATTTGTAAGAGAAATGTCTCCCCAGTTCCCTATTAAATTGTAAAGCATATATGATCTAGTGAGAGAAGCCAACTACAGAGTCTAAGACAGTGGAGCATCCCTTAACTAATCCTTTGGTGGAAGAAGGTGGTAATGGCAGAAAAGGTCCCTTTGAAACTCAGTAAATGAAATATCAGGGAGTAATTCCACAGTCACCCTGGTGTTAATTCAGACTCCAACTCTCATCTAGGTCTGCTTTGGCTCCCACAGTGTTTATCTTCATTCATTGGCTGCCACTGTGATGCTACCCTACCCCACTCTGATGTCCTGGACACTCTCCTTTTTCTGTGGCCTCTGCCACCATGCCTGTCCCCAGTCACTCTCCTAAAATTCCAGTCCTGGCTGTTTCTCTCTCCTATAATTCAGGCTCTTGGGGCATAGTTTTTGGCTCTGTCCTGACTGCAGCATCAAACATAATGTGGTTTAGCGGGTACCCAACCCCGATGAATTAATATTCAGATGGGTTAGTGAGTGGAGGCCATAGCCAAACCAGACAACCAACAGGAGCTAAAGACATACTGGAAAACCAACATAGTGGGTGCTGAAGGATGGAAGGGGTTCCACAGGGAATCACAGTCCTTGACCCCCAGGAGGCAGTGCTTGCTGGTTAGGATTTTCTTGGTGCACAGCATCAAAGCACTTAGTAGGAGTGGGGACCCTTAAACACTGTGTAGAGGGCTTAGTGGAGCTGAGCCTGGGAAGGGCGATTGGGTCAGAGCAGGTGTCCTGGAATGACTTGTTTGGTAGAGTTCAGATGACTGTCTATTGCAGGGGATGAGCTGTTGGATCTGGCTGGCTTCCACCATTAATCATTGCCTGACCTTAAGCAAGCCCCTGGGTCTCTTTCTTCATCGGCAATGTGACAAGATAACTCGTGTTGTAAAGAGATTGAAAAGGAAAGGGAGTTTGGCTGTGAAATCAGTAAGGATGCCTTTTGATCAGCTGCTTCCTGACTGAGTGTGGCCTGCAGTAGGCAATGGGTGGATGCATAGATGGATGGATGCATGTCTTGCTGGATGCACGGATGTTGGATTCATGGATGGATGGATGGATGCATGGCTGGCTGGCTGGATGCATGCTGGATGGATGCATAGATGGATGGATGCATGCATGCATAGATGGATGAATGCATGGCTTGCTGGATGCATGATGGATGGATGCATTGATGGATGGATGGATAGATGGATCCATAGATGGATGGATGCATAGATGTTGGATGCATGGATGGATACATGGATGCCTAGATGGATGGATGCATGGCTTGCTGGATGCATGGATGGTTGGATGCATGGATGGATGGATTCATAGATGGATGGATGCATGGGTGGGTGCATGCATGGATGCTAATATGATATATGGATGTGAAGGCCATTCAGACACAAAGTAAGAACTGTGGGTATAGGAATGAGCAAGTCAATTTTTTTTCCTTGTCCAGAAATCTCAAAAGAGTTTGGACTGGAAAGCTTACAACCTTAACACTTTTAAATACACTGTTTTAATGTTATTTGTGGAGAATTTCATACATTGATACAGTATATTTCAATATATCCACTTCACCACCTATATTTGTTCTAATAATCCCTTGAATACAGCGAAGCCTAATCATGAGTGAGGGGCCACCACTGCAGCATGGTCCACTCACTAGGGACCATACCCCTTAAGAAAACCCTCCCCTAGCACTTCTCAAGTGACAGAATCTTCTCAGCTGCAGGCAGGGGCTTCAGTGCCCTACCACATCTGTGCTGGAATGTTGAGTGGTTTGCTCTTCTGCTGGACACCAACTGCACTGAGTTTGTGAGTTCAACGACCATATCATGAGAACATGTCATTGTTTTGATCCAACTCCTTCTGACCTTTGGCTCTTAAACTCTTTCCACCTCTTTTCTTTCCAATATTCCCTGAGCCTTGAGGGAACTTGATATGGTGGGAGCTTCTGTGGCTGAGCTCTCCACAGAGAGTTCATTCCAAATACTTGGACTAGTTATGAATGTATATTAACTACCATCCACTGTATGAAGATGCTCCCCCAATGACCACCGAGAGCTGTGTTAATCTATGAGCTTGTAACTGGTATAGTTTGATACTATATATCCATTTAAGAAAATAGTAGTTATGGTTCACTCCCAGGGCTTATGAGCCTGTCTGCCATGGTTTTCCTGACCACATTTATAATGCCAGGCAAAAGTTTCCTCTTTTAGTGCAGACCTTAAATCCACCCAGAAAATGATTGGTGATCCTCATTACATTCCTGCCATTTATGCTGCACCCAGGAGTACATCTTGCCAGGGCTTTTGTTATGTATCCCTGAGTAGTCACAGTGGGGTGAGAATAGTCTGCATAGCATCTTCTAGCATCATAAAGGGTAGCTAGCAGGGGTGGAAGCTTCCTGCTAAATACTGTGCAGGCAGGTCTGTGTGATTTCTTCAAGTTCTTTGACCTACTTGTGTGGTGTCATCAGCTATAGGATCTTACCATCACATTCTAATGGGTATTCCTGAGCAATGAGAATTGACAACTCTGGTATCATCTCTGTGACATCCTCGACCAACAACTTGAGAGCAAGGTGTCCTACATCTATCTCTGGACTTTTTGAGAACTTATAGCCAATGGAAGGAGAATTACCCACCTTGTAACGTTCGTTGTAAGTTGGAAAGTAGCTTTTCATATGGCTTTTGTATTTTAATGTTCGTGGACGTTTTACCTACTTGTATGTCTGTGTGAGGCTGTCAGAAGTCCTGGAACTGAAGTTACAAGCAGGGGTGAGTTACCATGGGCGAGTAGGTGCTGGGAATTGAACCCAGGACCTCTGGAAGAGCAGCCTGTGCCCTTAACTGTCCGTCTCTCTGGCCCTTCATATGGCTTTTTCAAATATCCTTAGTGTTAGTTAGTTCTTCTTCATCCTCTTCCCTACAATCCTAAAGATTTTAAACCAGTTTTCATTTATGCATTATTTAGCTATTGATCTAAATTGGTAGAAAAGATTAAAAAAATAACACATGGTTTACAAAAGTATATTTGTAATTTGAAGAGGGGATTCTAAAGGAGATTATGTTCAAAACCAACAAGGGGAAATCCTAAAAAGGATCTGGCCTCCGCCCCCTTGTTGGAACACCTTACCTGTGTTCTGATTTTCTTCTTTTGTTTATTTCTTTGTTTAAGGGTGTCTGCAATTCCTTTTTGTCCACAGCTGAACACTTTCCAGGCCGTTCTGGCATCCGATGAATGTGATTCCTATGCCCTCTTTCTCTATCCTGCCAATGGTCTTCAGTTTTTGGAACTCACCCCAAAGAATCCTACAGTGTCCAGCTGCAGCTTCCTGCTAAGGTGGGATTCTGCCAAGGGGAAGCAGATGACATGAAGAGAAAAGCCCTGTATTTCAGCCTTACTAACAGTGAGCAGTTGGTGAAGAATCTCTACCAGTGAGTATTGTGGAGTGTGTGACTGTACTATGCACTGGAAGGACATTTAGGAGGGACACTATCTCTAGTGGCCAGAAACCATTTGATAATAACCATTGGTGGCTTCTAAGAAAGGCGCTGGTTGAAAACCAAGAGCTAAGCTGGACCTCTGGAGCTTCAGGCTGTCCAAGATTTAAAAGATTCTTTCTTTTTCCTGCACTATCTGTCAGCCATAGAAAACAGAACCAGCAGTGATTATATGTTTTTGCAGAACTACTGGGGCTTGCTGTGAAAAACATTGTTCTTGGGGCTACATAAAAATATCCAGTCATAACTAACTGCCTCAGTGGACCCTTTTCAGGTTAATGATTTCTGGATAGGAGGCATCATGGTTCAGTCTTTCAAACGGGTATTGTTAAGGATTAAATTATGAGTACTATAATGGGTGGGGGGAGGTAGATGAGGCTTTTAGTCGTCTAAGGTTTCTCCTGGCACCATCACCAGAAATCATGCTGACTGGTTTACCCACAGCGTTGCCAGAGACAAATCCATTTCTTAGTCTCCCCAGCGGGTTATTCTGCTAGTGCTGCAATAGGCTATTCTGCAGGTGTCTGTCCAGTTGGTGCTCCTAAGAGACTATTGACTTCAGGTGGGCTCTTTTGTCTTTGTATTTTGCAATACTAGCTTAGCCCACAGTAGTTACTTTGTGGCTTCCCATAGTTGCTTCTCAGTCAAACTAGATCTTGGGCAGATAGAGTGACAGAGCAAAAATTTGCCGATCACTTTATCTGCAGAGCATTGTGATAAAACCCTTGCAGATATTATCTTAATTAAAACTCTCTCAACTTATAGGCGGTAAGTATAACTATCTTCCCAGTTTTACCAATAGTCTTACCGAAATTATGAAAGTTGCTTATGTCAGAGTCAAATGGCCGAGCCATAGTCAATACAGCTCTGGAGTATGGATACAGGGGTGATCTCTTATGCAGAGTAGATAGGGTATTTCTTACTTGGATTTCATGTTACCTGGTTGTTTATATTTTGGTTCATTTTATCAGTCACTCCGGTTACTGCTCACTCTGCCCCTCTCCTGCAATTTTGATATTTCTGGAAAGCATCAAAAAAGACAGTGAAGAACCGGAGTGAATGGATGACAGTGTTTGTGTGTGTGTGTGTGTGTGTGTGTGTGTGTGTGTGTGTGCGCGCGCACGAGCACATGCGCGTGCGTGCATGTGCATGCATGTGTGAGTGAGCACGTGTATGAAGGCCTTTATGGCTCTAGTAGGGAAACACATCTTCCTCCTCACATGCTTTTTGCACACACACACAGGCACAGACACATGGGCACACACACGCACACGCACAGCAGCTTCTTATGGCTATGCAGGTACCAATTCTCATTCTAATACTCTGTGATTCTTGGTCCTTCCCAGATTCTGTTGGTGTCCAGGGGTTCTGCCTTTAAAAAATCATAGTATTTCAAGCACTCAGCCTTATTTCCAAGGGTTCTACATACAAGTGTCCCCTCCTGTTCAGTGATCCATACCGGGTCTTGGTCTCCATCTCACCCTAGTTTGTGTAGTCTAGACTCTAGAACAGACTTAGCAGTTGGCCTCTATCCTTTCTCCTTTAACCTCTTACCCTCTAGCTTAAAGACTCTCTCTCCCCAGGTTGTACCTAGAGCCCCTTGGAAGGAGGGCTGAGTGCTTGAAATACTACAATTTTTAAGACACAGGCGTGTGCCAGAAAGGAGCAGCGTGAGACATGACCAGAGTGATTGACAAATTTGGTGTGCCTCACGCTTAATAAAATGAGACAAACTACAGACCATGGAATAACATAAAATGCAAGTCAGAATTATACTACCACTACTCTGAGTGACAACTCTGCTACCTCCCCTTTCAGCATGGGCTTTGCCTCCCATTCAGTGTTTGCATACTTAACACTGTCTCCTAGCCTTCTTTCCTCCAGATTCTGTCAGTATCATTGTCTTAAGGGTTGAAACATTGCATCACACATGCCCAGCATTGAGGACAACATTTGAAAACTAAAGTAGCTCAGGATCATGGTCCTAGCTCCCTCTGGATGCTTTGCTGTACCCCTCCAAGGAGAAGAACATTTTCCTAGTCCTGGAATCTCTTCCTCCAACAGAGGTCATACATTATTCATGTTTGCAGGCCTCTTCTGAAACATATGCATATTCAGGTAGGGAAGAGAGTAGTTCCTGGGAAGGGATTAGTCCCAGGCAGGCCAGCATGGCTGTTCTGTTTTGTGATACAGTTTTTCTCTCTAGGAGACAAATTCTATCTGTGAGCATTCATAAACGACCTCAGTGTGGAGGGTAAATTAACTGTTTAGAATCCCACCAGGCGCTGTGGCAAACGCCAGGATATTGATTTATGTCTCATTAGAAGGCATTTATTTAGCTCCACTCTTGCATGATTTGTATTTTCCTTCTCTTTGAAGCTTTGAAGCTGTCCACTTCCAAACTCAAGAGGTTTCCCAGCTGCAATACCCTGCTGTGGGATGGGCTGGGGCTCCAGGGTCTCTTCTTACTGATTGGTTTCAGTTTTTATAATTACATTACTGTGTGGGAGTTGGGGGTTGGACACAGCTGTTGGGGAGGTGTCTGGGTCGGAATCCAGTTTGTCAGAGTTTGTGCTCTCCCCCTACCACGTGGATTCTCCCCCTACCACGTAGATCTAAGCTCTTGTAGGTAAGTGGCTTTACCTGCTAAGTCATTTTTTCCGCCTGAAGTTTTGTCTTCTGTGGTGTGATTTATTTGCAGGCCTTATTTCTATAAGCACCAACTGAGGGCAACAGTTGAAGCTCTGCTGGTAGAACATTGCCTAGGGGACACAAAGCCCAGAGTTTTGACCTTGGTGCCACACAAACAGGGTTTAGTATCACACCTGGTATCCCAGTGTTTGGGAGGTGCAGGCAGGAGGAATAGAAGCTCAAGGTTATCATCAGCTACATGAGACTGTGTCTCAAAAAATGAAAAGAAACCTTAGCAATTGAATATGACAAATCACAGAAGGGACGAACACTGACCTGATTGGGGAGGAGAGGGTTTATTTGGTTTACTCTCCTGGGTCACACAGTGCATTAGGGGAGTCAAGGCAGGAACTAAAGCAAGACAGTAACCTAGAAGGAGGTAGGAACTGGAACAGAAGCCATGGAGGAACATTATTATTGGCTTGGTTCCTCTGTCTTACTCAGCCTGATTTCTTACACAACCAGAGATGATACCCTAGGGTGGTATCACCCATAGTGAACTGCTCTTCCTCCCACCAATCATTAACCAAGAAATCACCCCTCCCCCAGACTTGCCTTCAGGCCTGTGTGATTGAGGCAATCTCTTCTCAGGTCTGCATCAGGGTGACGAAATCCAGCCAGTACAGCAGAGTATCATGAATACACTTGGGTACAAGTAGTGGCTAGTGGACAGTACACAGAATGAGAGAGAGATAGAGAATTAAAGAAAACCTCAACTCTCTTCATTATTGCAGTAGAAACCGAGACTAGAATGATGAATACTTGCCCCAGTGAACAAAGATCTCGTTATATGATTCAGTGGATCTTAATACTTCTTTTTAGCCATTCCCTCTTATTCTTGATTGTTGACTTTTGAGGAAATTACATAGTCTGGGATAATTTGAGCTTTGGTATTTCGTGCAAACACAGGATTGATATCATTGGCTAGGTCCCGTTTTCCAGAGTCATTTTTTTTCTCCATCTTTATTAAATTGGGTACTTTTATTTACATTTCAATTGTTATTGCCTTTCCTGGTTTCCAGGCCAACATCCCCCTAACACCTTTCCCCTCCCACTCTATATGGGTGTTCCCCTCCCCACCCTCCCCCCATTACCGCCCTCCCCCCAACAATCACGTTCACTGGAGGTTCAGTCTTGGCAGGATGAAGGACTTCCCCTTCCACTGGTGCCCTTACTAGGCTATTCATTGTTACCTATGTAGTTGGAGCCCAGGGTCAGTCTTTGGGTAGTGACTTAGTCACCTGAAGCTCTGGTTGGTTGGCATTGTTGTTCATATGGGCAAATATTCTTGCATTCCATGTTTGCATCTCAAGCCCCTTCAAGCTCTTTCAGTCCTTTTTCTGATTCCTTCAATGGGGTGGTCCCATTCTCGGTTCAGTGGTTTGCTGCTGGCATTCACCTATGCATTTGCCATATTCTGGCTGTGTCTCTCAGGAGAGATCTACATCTAGATCCTGTCAGCCTGCACTTCTTTGTTTCATCCATCTTATCTAGTTCGGGGTGTGTATATATATGGGCCACAGGTGGGGCAGGCTCTGAATGGGCGTTCCTTCAGCTTTCCAGAGCCTTCCTAACCCGAGCTTTCTCTTAGGGTTAGGAGTCATCTTACACATGGCTGTCCTCTTCACAGCAAGCGTACCATTGACACTGAGATAGTAGGTGACTGAGCTGGAAAGAGTAGTGCCACATCCCAGCAGAAGATCTCGAGTTTCAGGATAGCTGGGACTATCTGGTGTGCATCCTCTGAGAAAGGAGATTCTTGGGAACTAACAGGGGTTCATGGTCTACTCTACAGAGAAAATGAAGATCTGTTCCCAAATACTGAGCCTCATTTTGGTTAATACATTTGTATCTTACCCATGTTGAACTTTTGCCCAAAAATTGTTTTAGACTTGGTCATTAAAAAGTACTGATAGATCTATCATCCTCTGTCATTAATACATTAGTCCATGTGAATCAGAGTACACAGAGATGTTTGTAAGACAAAGTTTCTTGTTAGCATGAAATTCTTGCCGTGGCTTTGCCAACTTTGGGCTGTATGATCTGAAGATTAGCTAACCTCTCAAAACCAACTTTTTCCTCACTAAGATCTAGCACAGCTACCACCCCTATCTTGCAGAGCACAGTGAAGACTGATAAGCACTGGTGTAGGCACGGCTTGTAGAAATCAGTATTATTTAAGTGTTTTAGGAATTTTAAGCTTAAGTAAGCTTGAGTCCGATTTAAGTTTTCATTCACGTCGAGAAAGCATAAAATATTCTTGCATTCCATGTTTGCTCTCAAGACAGCCAGGTTTTTGACAGAATATTTGATTCGGGCTTCTGAAGCAGACATATAACCTGATGGCTTAGTGTTCCATACACAATGCCAGACAAAAGGCAGCTTATAACAAAGTTCCTGTATGGTATTTATCTCAGTTACTTCGAAGCTTTGCTTCTGTTTGACATAGCATGGAAAGTTTGACTTTGATCGTTAAAGTCTTTTGATTTCAATATGAATTGTGAAGGAGGATGAATGGACTGGTTACAATCCACTCTTTCCTCTGTTCTTAGACTAAGCAACCTGGGGATTCCTGGGGCGTGGGCTTTTCACATCAGCAGCAGGCTGGCCCTGGACAATGTCTGGCCAGCCACGGTCAGAGGTGACCATTCCACAGCCTGCTCCTCAGCGCTGGAGCACTCCTCCAACCATGCTGCAGCCCTGGAGATCTGTACTGAGGACAGTTGCAATTATCACACTGAGAATGGAGAGGATATAGAATACCCACCAATTGAACCAGGGGAGGCCCTGGAAGGCCACAGGAGAATCGATGTATTGATGTGTCTTTCAAATCAAAGGCTAATTCGAGCTTTGTGGATGTTGGCACCACGTCTCCAGATTCTGATCACGCTTCTCCTTTGCCACACCCAGCACCTGGTAACTGGCCATCCTACCGGGAAACAGAATCTGCTTCTTTGGTCCGTCAAATCAAACAGGGGCCACCTGTGGGAGAGGTAGAGGTCCTGGATTTCAAGGACGCAGCATTGATTTTGGATCCAATGGGCACCAGAACCCCAGCTCCTCCACAGGCAAATGCAGCTTTCCTAACTCCAGGCAGGAAAGACCTTGGGAACAGAAACACCCAGTCCTACCCAGAGGCATGGCCAGTGTATTCACAGCCAGAGGTTCCCGTCGCTCCCTTGGAAGGAGAAATCCTTCCTAATTACCCCGAGTCTGGTACATGCCACCCCTGAGTGGAGGGAGGTATGTGGTAGGACTGGATGACCACGTGAGTTCTAAAGCTCAAGGCAAGTGCATTGAAAAACTGGGCATTTGAGGTTTTGTTTAAAGAAAATATAGCAGAGCTGACAAACTAGACATGGTCATTCACCTGGGCTCATCCCTGTACCGGGCAGGCTGGGACAAGCTGGGGCAGGCTGAGACAGAAAGATTTTCTTGGTTCAAGAGTAGCCTGGGCCATATAGAGAATTCTAGGCCAGCCTGGATTATACAGCGAGCTCTCCTCCCAAGTGTAATGAAAAATTTTCGGTTTGCAAGTTCAGAGAAGGTGAGCCATGTCGAGGCTTCATAGGCATTGCAGGATGGAGGGTACAGCCATTTAGCTTTGACTGTGGTAGTTAGCTGTGCAGGCTTAGGCAAACATGCTGAAGAGCCTTTGGGAGAGAACATGGTATAGACACCTGTGTCTGCTATTAGTTCTGGTTCTTGTCCCCACAGCTGTGGCCTTCACCTCCCCTGAACCACCTTAACCTGGTTCTGTGACTCACTAGCACTAAAGGTAGCAGGAAGAAGGCAGGGGAATGCCCAGAGGGAACAACTTTTCATCCACCCTGATGGACTGGGAAACTGGTCCTAGATTCATCCTCCCCCACAGCTATCTCCCCGCTCTCCCTGCTCAATGATCTCTGCCAGGAGGACCTGTCAGAGGTCACACCCTCTCCACAGCATTTCAACTTCACAGTTTTTCTGTCCGTGTATTGACAAAAACATTAACCTAGCAGAGAGGACCTTCTGGTTCTGCTGGAACATTTTCTGCAGGTTCAGGAGTTGTTTAGAGAAATAGTTCAGGAGGGAAAAAAACACTTTGTGTTTAACAGAGTATAGAGTAATAGTTAGGGTAGGACTGTTGTTGTCAAGTTTGAATCTTGGCCATGCTAAGGCAACTTATTTTACCCTCAAGTCTCTGATTTTCATTTATAAACGTATTGCCAGGATTTGTTGTTAGTATATGTTATGTTTTGATTGCCTGCATTAGTCTGTTCCTCAGAAGACAATTAAGACCATCATTACTAATCTTTAGAGGATTTAAAACATAGCAAACTGGAGGATGGGGGGGGGGATTGAACAGCTGGGCTTGAAAACAGAGAAACTGAAAACAGAAAGTCTCATTAAAAAGCTTTTGCCTCCTGGCTCCTTTTCTGCTTGATGAAGTTTGATGAGCATTTGTTTTTGTTAAAGCCAAAGGCATGGATTTCTTTTAAACGTTCTAGAACTTTCAAATTCTTCTAACAATCTCCTAAAATATTCAGTGTGAGTTTTTTCTATTTAAAGAGATTTAAAGGCACGAATCAAAAATTTCCTCAAAGGGATTTAGTGTTACAGATGGGTTTTTGAGTGGCCTTTTGTTGGGGGTTGTATTTTCCTGGCCCAGGAAGAGCACACAGTTATTGGAAAGTGGTTGTATGTACAGTTGTCTGAAACCTGAGGAGCGGGCTATGGCCCAGTACAAAACTGTAAACTGATGTAAAACCTTCAGAGAGTTTTCTTTTGCAATCGGTCATGGTTCTTGAAGCGTGAACTTTGTAGATGATAATGTGTCACAGTGTCAAAGGTTGTGCGTGGCTATTTAAGAGCTCAGAAAGGCCTGAAATGGAACCAGTCACTGGGAACTTAGGGTAACAGCATAACCCAGGAGGGACATGATCTGTGGTATTTAATCAGCTGCCAAATGTAGTCAATGCTGACATCTAAATGCTAGAATGTTTATGAAAAAGACATTCAGGGGGAGATTGTCCAACTGGAAGCTTTTAAGTCTTAGAGGAGAAAAATACTTTTAAATTTTATTTAAAAAAAATTTATGTGTTCTTGTGTACAAGTTCATGTGTGGGAAAGCCTACCCCTTAAGAAAGAATGTTTGGTGAGCTGTGTGAACCATAGAAACATGTAATTGTTATTATTTATGTTCAGAGGAAACACTGTTCTCCCGGAGGTTTATCCAGCAGCTGTGGGCTTACTCTGGGCAGCTGTTGACATGGGGCTGAGACCTTCAAGTACCAGCTCAAGGTAGGAAATGCGCAGCTTCTGGTAGTGGATGGACTTGAGTTCCCCCGCAGCTCTGTTGTGTAGTTTGAAGACAGATGCTGTTTGAACCTTATTTTCTGAATAGAGAGCACCCTTCTCAATAAATTTTAACTTCCCCTTTAAGCATATAGGATTTGGTTTGCTGAGTCAAGGAATTAGGATTTTGTTAAAGGCTCAGAAAATTTCTCTTCTTTTTAGTATTGTTTTCATTAGGGTGTGTGTGTGCGCGCGCGCGCGCGCGCGTGTGTGTGTGTGTGTGTGTGTCTGTATTTGTTTGTGTGTCTGTGCATGCCTGCCTGCCTGCCTGTGCACAGACACACACACAAACACATGTGTATATGTGTTGTATAGGCCCCATAGGAAGAGGAATAGGAGAGGTGCTCTGAAGTGGCCCCAGGGCAGCTTATGCTGCATGATGGTATAGACAGGTTCCATGCTGCCACCCTGAGCAGTGTTTCTGTGTCCTGAGAGCTGGCTGCAGCCCTGCTCATATTGGGAGCTTTCAATTCCAGGCTGCAGTAGGTTTTTGGTTGTCACAGCAGAGAGTATCTGCATTCTCACCGCCAGGGAGGTGGACTCCACTTGCACAGAGAGAGAGAGAGAGAGAGAGAGAGAGAGAGAGAGAGAGAGAGAGAGAGAGAGAGAGATTGATTCATGGGGAAAGGCTGCAGCGCATTTGTTAGTCTCAGTAGACTGAGCAGCTGTGAACTTTCCCTTCACTAAGGCCATCCCTAACTCAAGCATCAGGAGCTGTTCCCTACAGCTTTTACTCTGGACTGAGCTCACCCTCCCTGTTGCCTGCCCTGATCCTCACCTTCCACCTGGTTCCCAGCAGCTACACAAACAGACCAGTTCTTTTAGTCTCAGGCAGGGATTTTGTTGCAGCTTTCAACCTGGAGTAGCAAGCGCTGCTGAGGTGCTGAGGTCCTCGCAGCTGGGAGAACTGATGTAGAGGCCCAGGTCGAAAGCTCTGGGCCAGGGTGTGGTGGTCTCACAGGTGGCCATTTCTGAGCACAGTCTCCACTGCTGTTTCTCACCCCCTGGCTTCTGATACTCGCAGGCCTCTTCTGACATTCCCATAGTGACGCAGGATGGGGAGGGTTCTGTGGGCAGCAAGTAGACACATCACCCAATCCGGATCAGGCGACCCAAGGGTGTCTGTTAGCCCCGCCTCCGCCCCTCCCCTATGTCCCACCTCCAGACTGCTGCCAAGCTGCTCAAGTGGTTCTAGCTGTTGGTGGGGTCCTGCTGCTGTGATAGGCTCCTCCTCTCCGGCCCCTCCTCCCCACCCACCTCTCAGGCCCTCCTGGGATAGCTGTCCTCCTCTGGGGCCCTGTACTTGCTCCCAGCCATGGTGGCTAGGCTCACTGCTCTCCTCCTTTACCTCGTTTTCTCCTTGGCCATCCTGGTCCAGACAGGTAAGGTGCGTGAGGGCTGGGGCACCCAGGGACCCCGCCCTGGTGCCTGGGGGTCGCTCTTTTTATGAGCGACTTTATCTCTACCTGGCTGGCCTGAGGTGTGGCATCGGGGTAGGAATAGGGAGACCTGGCTGCTCTGGGCCTAGGGGTGAGGGTCTAAGATTTTCTGGAACTGAACCAACTCTGAATTGAAGATGAGGGATGGGACCTTCTTAGGGCTGGTATGAAAACACTAGGATGTTAAAGTCCTAGCCAAGAATTAGTGATAACAGCTGTCCCCAGCAGTGAACCTTGGGAAAAAACTTGGAAAAAGCAGTCATTTTGAAAATTGGCCTTGAGGCCACCTGCAGCAAAAGCATCTGGAGAGCTTCCCAGGAGACTCTCTGGCCACTTTCATCGGGAACTCGGAGGGTTAGTAGAGAGACAAAGGGAAATTAGGGTGGGGGTGACTTGTACTTCTTAACAGCATCTTACGTGCTTTTGGTGTCTGTCCCTACACTTCTAGAGACTCTGGTCATATTTTGTGGAGGAGGTGGACACAGAAATTGTGCTTGAATCAAGGGAACACGTTTCTTTCACCTTGTGCAACTCAATTTATAGACCAGGCCTAAGTGGCATCACCTGGGCTCTAAGGTTAGAAATGCAGTAGCTCCTGAGTTACTGTGTCAGATTCAATGATCTATTTAGCATAGTAATCAGATCCCCAGGAATTTGCAGGCACATTCAAGTCTGAGTAGTGTCTTCTTATGATAAATACAATCGGTGATTCAGAATAGCATATTAAGCATGCACCAGCAGAGTCTTCTTTCATTTATTATGTCCCATCTCCACATCAGGAGAGGAAAAATGGCTTCAAGAAAACACTGCAATTGTAGTTGATTCAAAGCAGCATTATGCTTTGAGCTTTCTAAAAATGAAGGCAAACCCAACCAGTGAGAAACATAGGCTTAGGCAAACCAAACTTGGCCTTAGCACTGACTTCTAGCAAGGTTTATGTCACATATAAGGAACACTGGGAAAGAGAACTCCTTGCCCAGGTCATTATGATAAATGAATGAATGAATGAATGCAGAAATGGTTTTCTTAAGGCAATTCTGTTGGTGTTGGTACAAGAACCTTTCAGTGAGCTACAGAGAGATGGCCAGTCTGGGTTCTGGGTTCTAAGAACTGATGCTGCAGAGGGTGAAGACAGCCAACACTTGTATCTCTGCGATGACAATATGGTAGAGGAAGAAACCCAGCATAAATGTCAGATCTATGTCATGGACTGCTATGGAGGGAAGAAAGCAAACAATCACAGGGATAAAGAGTGGCTCATGATTTTAGTCTCCCTTTGGGGATAAAATTTTTATTGTCTAGTGTCCTTTTGTAGAGAAAAGTATCCAGTAGCACACCTTTTCCTTGAGCTTTGTGTCCCAAACACTGCGGGAGATGCCTGAGACTGTAAATGTCAATTGTTTTTGCTTTGCTGAGTTGAAATGCAAAGCCCTGTGCATGGTAGATAATTGCATCTTATAGCATGGAGGTTTTGAAACTAGACTGTGAATGCCCTTAGGTTTTCCTGCTTTGAAGTGAGAGAGATGGGGAAGCTGGTAGAGGCGAAGTCATACAGTGAATAATTGGCAGCTAGGGTTTGCTCCCAGGCTTCTGTGACTCCACAGTCATCAACTTAAAACACGCGGCATAATTCATTTAGACCTGGAGGCTGCCCCACTTCTAACCTTCTGTGGCTTTCTGAAAATGAGTTCTCTAAACCCGTTCAATCAGTCCATATAATGACTCATAATCGCAAAAGATGTCTCTGGTCCAGGAATGTGTCCATCTTAGATCAAGTACTACTCCCTGGTGTTTTTGTGCCCATCGTATGCCTTCCATCCTTGTTTGCTTGCTTTCTTTTTTTAAAAGATAGAGTCTCAAATTTGCTATGTGTTCAAAGCTGGCCTTGAACTCTTGATCCTCCTGACTCTGCTTCCTGAGACCTAGGCTTAGATTCCTGATTCTCTTGCCTCTCCCACCTGAGACTTGGAGTTTCACTTATGTGCCACCATGTCTGACATACATTTTGTTTTGAATCAACACTACAACTGTTTAGGTTAAATATCCTCACTTCCAAGTAAGGGGACTGTGGCTACAGGTCAGAAAGAATGGCAGGGTTCAACCAGATAAGAACGCCACTCTGTGACCTTTTTGTTTTGTTTCGTTTGACCTAAGAATACTGAACCAGAAGTATCTTTGCTTTAAAGGTAGGGACCTAATTTTTCTGTAGCAGGGTCCAGGGAGCTCTGCCAGTGTCCCTTTATTCTTGTTCCTGGTCCTCATCAATGGGTTGTACCTGAGCAACCCTAGAAGGCATGCAGAAGGTTCCAGAAGCACTTTGGCACTCCTGGAGGGTTCCAATGTCCCTCCAGGCGCTAGGAAGTAGCAACACATTTTAGCTCTCAAAAGTTGAAAGGGTGATTAAAACGTCACTCTATAGAGACCAAGGGGAGTTAATGTTAATGTGTTCTACCACTTCTGAAACATCTTCTGAGGACAGGTGCATCACACACATATATGCCATGCACCAACCTGGGAAGGTTTCCACAGTTATCTGCTCTGACACTCAACGTACATAGTGAATTTTTTCAAACTGCTTTGCAATTCTATCTTGCCATAGTCAGGACCATCCAATCACATAGACAGCTCTCAATGGACAAACTATAAACGGCTAATAAATATTTGAGGAAATGTTCAATATCCTAGGTCTTTGGGGAAATGCAAATTGAAATTGCTTGAGCTTAGAATGGTGTTGATGAGGATGGGGTGGGGGCGGCTTACCCAAGATTGGGGCAGCCACTGTGGAAATTAGCATGCGGTTCCTCAAAATCTGTGAATAGAACTCCCATATGATTCAGCTTCACCACTCCTGTGCATGTACCTAAAGGACCTTAAGTCAACAGACCATGAAGATAGCTGTGCACCATGTTTGTGATTATTCCCAATAGCCAGGGTATGGAACCAGTCTAGACTCCCAGAAGTTGACAGGTAGCTAATGACAATGTGGTACATACATGTACATAATGGAGTTTTGAGATGATTATCATTATCATTCTTTTTATTATTATTTTACTATTAGGGTATATATGTCTAGTCACACTGCAGGGTACACATGGAAGTCAAAGGACAAGTTTCTTTAGTTGATTGTCTTCTTCCACCCTACAGGTCCCAAGGATCAAACTCAGGTTATCAGGCTTGATGGCAAGTGCCTCTACCTACTGAACCATTTTACCAGCCTCACAATGGATTTCATTCATCTGTGAAAAAAAAAGTTATATTCCTTGCTGGAAAATGGATAGAACTGGATATGATCATGTTAAGTAAAAGACGTCACCCCGAAAAACAAATACCCAAGTTTTTCCCCTCATGTGCTAAGTCTATATGTGGATCCATGTATATATTTATATGCATAAGACATGAAGATAAAGCAGGACTGTTGAGAAGAGGTAAGGGAGTAGTAATGTGGCAAGAAAAAGAGGAGGTTAATAGGGAAAAGATAAATAGAACCTTTTTCTCAGATGTGAAATCAGAAGGGAGACTAAGTAGTGGATAATGGGGACAGTGAGCATGAGTGAA
The DNA here is from genome assembly GCF_021556685.1 of Rattus norvegicus. NCBI lineage: Eukaryota > Metazoa > Chordata > Mammalia > Rodentia > Muridae > Rattus > Rattus norvegicus. Next base: position 2,692,235 of record NC_141536.1, read on the forward strand.
GTATGAAATGTCATAATGAAGCCCATTACTTTATATGTTAAGTTTTAAAACAAAATAAAAGAACTGCTCAGTAACAGTAGGACTGTTGGTCCTACGTAAGCAACATGTAGCTCCAAAGGCTTTAGCAACCTTTTGGGGACATTACTATTCGTTTCTTCAGTAATACCATGGGGATGTTGGCCCTTTTCTCCTGGTGTGGCAGTTATCAGGATTAAATAAATGTGTCTAAAGTGCTCAGCACAGGACCTACCTTCCAGTAGCCCCTTTCAGATTAGTACAAATTATTCTTACTTCTTCGATGTTCCCAGCAACATTTTAATAAATACACTTTGCAAATCCTGACAGTGTTGTTTACATGAAATGGTCAGAGATCTCACACCTATACAAACAAAAAGGGGGAAGGGGATGATGGCAAGTGACAGCTTAAAGGGCAAAGGCTTTGGGAAGTAATAAAAACCTTCTAGAAATAGAGAAAGGTAATGCTGTATGTTCTTAAAGTATCATAAAAATCATTGAATTAGACACATTGAAAGGGTGACTTGTGTTATGTGAACTCTATATTCATTTAAAATAATCCCCAAAGGCTGAAGATGTCGCTCATTGTCAGGTAGAATATATATTTAGCATGTGCAAGGCCCTAGGTTTTATCTTCAGTCTCAGAAAAAGAAAGGAATGAGTAGATAAATGTAAGTTTTTTAAAAGGTAAGCTGGATGTGTTGGCCTATGTCTGTAATCTCAGCATTTGGGGATGATGCAGAAGGATTGCTGTAAGTTTGAGAGCAGTCTAGATTACTTGATGAGGTTCACACTAGCCTACGGAAAGGAAAGGAATCCATAATACCACATCATGTCCAATAGAAAAAAAATGCTTTCCTAATTATACCCTACATGGTGACACATGCCTTTTAATCTCAGTGTTCCAGGAGCTGAGTCAGGAGGATCTTGAATATGGGGCTAGACTCCCCTCAGCAAAAAGCCAACCAGAATAAGGTGTACATAATTGTGGGTAAGAGCACAATGACCTCGGTGCTAATTATACTGAGTGGACAGGCTGGGTTACTAACAGGAACTTGTGCATTGATTTGGGGGTAACAAGCTTTATACATGTGCCCCAGAAAGAGTCTGGTATTGGCTTCAAGCTCCTTGAGTGCCTTCATCAGTCCTGGGAATTGGGCATCATGAGGACAGAGAGAATTTTCTTTCCCTCAGTGGTAATGGGGTCACCATTTTGTCAGCTAGTCCACCACAGGGTCTAGAGCCTCATTCTTGAGACGTTGGATAAGTTTTCAGCCCTTCCTTTGGTGGTATAGGCCATGTCTTCATTTTCCAGTACAAGACAGACAACAGGTACCTGTATCAAGTGTACAGAAGCCATTTGAATGAATATTTGTGGGTAGCAACAAAAATAAAGTTATGGTTGGGGGTCTCCACAGCGTGAGAAATGGTGTTGAAGGGTCACAGTGTGAGATGACAACGAAAAGGCTGTTCAGAGGTGCCTGAAGCCAGGAGCTTCACTGGGTTCTGAGAGTAGACTTTCTAGACACACTGACTTTCCTGTCTCCAGTTGTGCTTCCTACCTGATGGTTTGGCCTTTCCAACTTTATGTCTACTGTCACTTTGTACATTTTTAATGTTGTTCCTCTGCTGCTCTTGGGTTCCCAGAAAGCCTGGCTCAGAGGCTCCTGAACCTTTTGTTTATTCTAGACTCAGCTCTCCCAGTAGCCTTCTCAGAGGTCCAGTGACTGAGGATTTGTTGTTCTAAAGTAGGTATATATAAGATCACCATTGGATTTCTGGTGAATGTCTGTAATCTCAACACTCAGGAGGTGGAGGCAGGAGAACCAGGACTTCAAGGCTAGCCTCAACTACACAGCCAATTAGAGGCTACCCGCTGGTATATGAAACCTTGACTCCACTTTTCCATACATCTGCATATCTGCCCTTTGTGGCCTTCACAGTCACACAGTGTTGCTTTCATTGAACTCTACACATTGTAAGTCCCATTGGATGGTGGAGAGTCTAGGTCACGGTACATATTCCATCATGAAAGTGGAGGAGTGTCCAATGAATTTTAGCCCCAGTTTCTCAACAGGCACAAACTCATGGAGTTTTAGGGTCCTGCTGAAATGCTGCACCCCTAAAGTTCTCCCCAGTCTTCCCAGTGGCAGTGACTGTATACCTCTAGCATGAAGCTGGTCCCTTTAGTTCTTTGAATAGCAATGACCATTAGAGGTATTTGGTGACCTGCACATCTCTATTTCTAGCCCTTTGAATGAGGCCATGATGTGTCTGTCAATTGTCGGTTGTCACGTTCCCTCTCCATTGGGGTTGGGCGTGAGCTAGGTGGATCCAAAGATTTTTCTAGGATTTTCTCTATGGTTGAGACTTCATACAGAGAGTATAATGTCCAGTGGAACAGCTCCCTTAGTGGAATTGGCAGAGCATCGGTCTTCAGAAGTCTAGATCAGGAGCTGGGGCAACCTGGGGGCCCTTGTCTTTGACAGAGAAAAGTTACTTACGTTTGCCTGTTTCTAGATACAGACAGCAGAGCAGTTCCTTAGCACCAGGCCTTTGAATTTTAGCCTGGAACTTGTATGTGGGTTGGGGTAGCATAGTGTGAGAAACCTGTCTAGCATATACGAGGTTCTGGATTCCAGGAAGTAGTGGTGGGGCAATAACAGGAAAAGGAAAGTTGGTTGATTGACAGTAGATATCTTGTAAGCAAGGGAAACGTGGGTGCTGTCCTGTGTGGTGTAAGATGTTTGGTACATAATCTCTTGCCTTTACCCAGCAGGTACAGCACCCTGCTCACTTGCCTTGCAACCTGAAGACGACTGCAGAGAGCGTCCAGTGTGTGCCAAGCAGTAGATTTCTACTGGTGGAGCACCAGTGATACTGACAAAGATGTCTATCTCATGACTCTTGAGATATCTCTATATGTGTGTGGTTCTAGGGCTGGGAAGGAGGAGAGCCTTGTACATATCATGCAGGTGCTCTACTACTGCCAAGACACAGCCTAGACCTTGGCAGAGTTTTTCAGAGACAGGATCTCTGTGTGTATGTCAGGCAAGTCTTGACCTTATAGGCCCCTCCTGCTTCTGCAATGAAATGCAAGGATAAAGGTTTCAGACAGCTTGCAGATGTGTTTTTGTTGTTGGTTTTTGTTTTTTTTTTTGTTTTTGTTTTTGTTTTTTTTTCTTTTACACTTCCCTCTCTTGATTTCAGTATACTCAAACACCAAGGTTTTCTGTTTTCCTTGCTGCCTTAGTACAGATGTGTTGGAAGAATTGAGGCCAGGGGCCATCTTTGTGGGTTGGTGTCAGCTCCACTCATCTCAGACCTACCCTGGACTGTGGTGAGCTTTGGCTGTCCTAACTGTATAGCAAGTCACTGAGATGGGTAGATGTTAGGTCTCGCCAGTCTCAGTGCATGATGACTTTTATTTTATTTTTGGTTTTGTTGTTGTTTGTTTGTTGTTTAATTTGAAAATCTTTTATAACAAAAGTTTTTAAAAAATGTACTTTGATGGCTAGTGGAAGATGCACTCTCTCTCATGCCTTAAAAATCCATTTTAACCTGTCATATGATAAATATCAATAGTCAGAAACCATATTTAAAAAGCACATGAAGGTCTTCAAGTGTTTTAGCATCTAGGGTTGTAAGACCAAAATGTTTGATGCTTCCTTTGGCAAAATTATACTCAGGAGAGTGGTTTCTGCTGTGCACAGTGTATATCACTTTATTGTTATGAAGTGATACCTGACTGTCTCCTGAAATGGCTGTTTTGGTTCTGGCCACCAGCAGTGTACTAAAGTAGCCATTGTGTAATGGCCTTGTTAGCACGTGTCAACTTTGTCATGATCTAAACCCACAAGATTTAGACATTTATTATACAATTATATTATAATTATTTATTTGTAATTATATTTAGTTTACATGCTTCCGATTACTACGGGGTTGTCTAAGATAGTTTCTTCTTTAATGAATTGCCTGGTCAAGCCTTTGGCTCAGTTCCTTGTGTATATTTTCTCCTGGTTCCTGCTTACAATGCTCTTTTTTTCTGTTTCCTTTGCTGTATTTTTTTCATTTTTTTCATTATCATTACAATATCTATCTATTGATCTGTCTGTCTGTCTATCTATCCAAGTCATTCCTCTTGTTTGCCCTAATCTTAAGCAGTATATGAAAGGACTGATAATTTCTTTATTGACTTATTTTAAAAAGTCAGTATCTTTTGTTTATCAAGTCATGTACTTTGTGTTAACAGACAAGGTCGTAAAATATTCTTCTTTGCTCTCAGTTTATAATCTAGTACAACAAAACCAAGAGAATATAACATAAACAAGGGATTGAACCTAGCATAGTCGCTTACTAGCCAAATGCTTCTGAGCTCTGTGCACAGCCCCAACCTTGTCTTTCTAAAATTATGCTTTGTTTTTGAGAAAGAGTAGTACTCGAGGGGGGAGCCTTTCGGTCTGGTATTCTTAAACAATGCTTGTCATTTGGGGCTTTGATATGTTGCTTAGGCTACGACTTGGCAGGACACTTCCATAGAGCAGGACACACAGATTGGTATGGTACCAAAGTGGCAGGAAAGCAGTTTTTTTTCTTTTTTCATTTAAGAATTTAAGAGGAGGGCTCAAAACCTCTGCACTCTGTAATTTTGGTCAATCGTCATTGGCTATCTGTTAGTCTGGCAGGCATGAGTTTAAAAAAGAGTACTGGAAAAGGATGTTCCGGCTCAGGGGGAAACCCAGGCTTTGCCAACCTGACTTTAAACATCTTTTTTCTTAGAACTTAGCACAGCTAGTGATGCTGGGGGTGGGGTGGGCAATGTAGGGAAGAAACTTAATTATGCAAATTTTGATCTTAATGCTTTATTCGTATGTTTCCTGGCAGGCTGTTCTTTAATCTCTAGAGCAAGATTGCTCAGAATTACCATATATTCTCATTAATTTCATTAAAACTATAGCAAAGGTTGTTTTTGCTATAATCAAGAGCGATTTTGATTAATACTTAGGAAATCAAACCCCTCGCCAGCAGTGGGAATGAGAATAACCTTCTCAGTTAGTCGTCCTTTCTCTTCCTTCTCACCCCTTCTTGCAAAAGGCCAAAGATACAAATGCACCAGAGGGATTTTTAAGAGTCTGTTTGCTTTTGCAGATAGTTCTAAGGAAAACACTCCAAAATGGGAGTCCATTTTCCTCTCTCTTGAGTTTGAAGAAAGAACACACGTGTGCACACCAGCCTGCCTTGGCTGGCCACAAACAGTGCCAGGAGCACACACCCTCTTTCACAGGCTGACTGTTAAGAAAGCAGAGAATGCTGGGAAAATCTAGAAGATGAAGAAGGTAACATACCTATGTACCCATGTAAAGAGGACATGAAAATTGCACACAGGTATTAGATAAAAACTAAAGGACCAGTCAAAGATGATCTATCTTTGCTTTTAGAAACCATACCTACTGAGGCATCCCACATTATAACTTCCCTGATTTCAAACCATAGTTTGACATGTGTGTTTTTGTGCTTATGATCTGTTCATGAGCGTTCATTAGTACACTATGTACAGTGTGAGGAGGAGCAGGTCATTGAGGGAGAAAAAGATACTCGAAAGATAGTCATTTGACACGCTATAGTTTCTAATGTTTCAACCACACCCTCCTCCATTTTCCTCCCTTCTTTCCATTCTTTTGAGTACTGATGCTGGAAACCATGACCTTGTGTGTGCTAGGCAAACACTCTATCAATGATTCTCTGTTGCCTCCTTATTGATCTGTGTAATAATTTTTGATCACAGGATAGGTGTAAAATAGTGTATCTTCACTATCTCCTCCTTCAAGGAGTGCTCAGTACTCTAATCAAAGACAGAACCCATTTGTCCATTGTCTTTTTCCTTGCCAACCTCTATGGTTCCTGCTTTTAGGAAAATGTGGGGCCAGCTTACACGTTCAGAGGTTCAGTCTGTTATCATCAGGGCGGGGGCAGGACAGTGTCCATACAGATGTAGGGCTGGAGAAGCTGAGAGTTCAACATCTTCTGAGGGCAGATAGGAGAAGACTGGCTTGCAGGCAGCTTTTAGGAAGTCTTGTCAGACTATTTCTTATGTTTGGACACTGTAGGTATCTGTGTTGCACTGCTTTCTTAGGGCTACTGGGACAGAGTGGAGTTAAAGTATACATTAACAACTGGCCACACAGCAACATTTGATCCATTAAAGACTGAATACATGACAGTATGTATTATTTACTTCTTTATTGCTTTGAAAGACACCATGGCCAAAGCAAATTAAAAATAAAATTAGGATGATGTTTCCAGAAGTTTAGAGTCCATGATGGCAGAGAAAAGCCATGGTGTCAGGAGCAGCTGAGAGCTTACATTTTGGGTAATTTAGTGTGAGCATGAGTGAGTGTGTGCATGTGTGTGTGCGTGAGTGTGTGTGCGCGCATGCGTGCATGCACAAGAGTGTGTATATTTATGTGTATGTGTATGTATATGTGTAAGATGAGAGAGAGAGACAGACAGACAGACAGAGTGACACACACACAGAAAGAGAGATTGATATGTACCATGGTGCCTGTGGAAGTCCAAGAAAAGTTATGGAGTTGATAATTTCCCAACTCTACATTGGTTCAAGGAATTGAGTTCAGGTTATCAGGGTTTCTGCTTTTTATGCAGAAGATAACTGTACAATAAACTGGATAACTTAAAATTTGAAAAGAAATAATAATCTTTTCCAATTCCCCAGAGTAGAATTCCCCAGAGTTCAAAATATCAGCAGAGCCATGCTCCTGAGTGTTCCTGGATTTGAATGGAATCCTTCATTCCTCCCCTCGCCCCATTCTTTTTTTTGTTCTTTTTTTCAGAGCTGGGGACCGAACCCAGGGCCTTGCTCGGGAAAGGCAAGCGCTCTACCACTGAGCTCAATCCCCAACCCTCCCCCGCCCCATTCTTAACTACTTTGTATCTCACTAAAATATAAGAACAGCTAACCAGTTTCCTGTGGATAGATGTGATGTCTTAGAAGCCTTTCTTCTGGATTTAGATAAGTGTGAGCAAAGGATGTGTCCCTCAGGTGAGTGGAATGCCATTCTTTGTCACCTCAGCTTTCACAAATCCTTTGTAATCACAGTAATTGCAAGAAGCTGTGCAGACGACAGGGCCATGGTACAATGTTCACAAATGCCAATTTGTAGCAAAGGCCTAATAATACACTAGGTGTGAATTATGAACCTCAATTAAGGCCTTTGCCAGTCATATTGCCCAGTTAGAATATACATAATTGTAAGTAGGACTCCATTTTTCTTAACAAAAAGAATATTTGCTTGTTAAAAGTGTGACATTCAAGAGTTAGCTTAATAGGATGTGGAAAGATTTCCCAATGAATACTGCAGACCTCAGAAGAACAAAGGCGCGCACATGGTTTATTTTAAACAGATGTCACCTGCTGTGGAAACTTCTTTCAGGCAAAGAATACAATGTTCTTACTGTTCTCCAGGCCTGTGATGGATTGTTATATACATAGGAGAAAGGGGGAAATAGTCTCTCTATTTCTGCCTTGAACTTAGATGCCTAAAGCAACATAAATCCATCCATTAACATTTTGGGTATTAGGCGGCTGAAAGATTCCCACTAGAATAAAGTTCAGCTTTAGCAGCGTTGTCCTCCTCTGAAGGCTCTAGTTTTCTTTGCCTTTCCTGAGTTTGTTCTTATTGTTTGTTTTGTTTCTTTTTGTTTTGTGAAATGCGTCTTCATCTCATGGATCATGGCTCCTTCCCCTGATCCACTGACCACATGTTGTCTGATTATCACTCTTCTTTTCTTATCATGACCCTAGAATTCACTTTGAGCCTGTCCAGATAATACAAGATAATAACTGTATCTCCAATACCTTAGAAGCTAGCTTAGTTACATCTTATAGTGATTTCTGCCTCATAAAGTATCAACTGTGTATGCCCTGACACTCGAAATGAGAAAACCCCTGAGGGACTGCATGCATTACAGGAAATTGAACATTACATCATTAGCATTGTGTCGTGATGTCACACTGTTTTTATTTTACATAAAACCACAATAGATTCTCAGAAAAGATCATATCTAGACAACTTCCATATATGGTTTTAAAAACCATGTAAGATCTTATGAAAACCAGAAATGAAACTTCCACAATATGTGTGTTAAGTGCGGGGTCAGCTGAAATGACTCAGACCCATTGCAGGGGCCTAAGTACTTTTTCCTTCCACTAAGTGGTGGTTAATGAGCACACAGTAAGCTAAATGGACTATGCATGCAGTCTTCTTCTTTTGTAGCCTGGGTTCTGCTATTTTTGCACAGGTCTGGTATTCATGTTTTTGCATGTGTGTCATTTGGTAATATCTATGTTACTCACAACGCAGGTCTAAGTGTGACAAACATGTTGAGTGTACAGTGGGGTTGTGTCTCAGCGGCTCTACCACAGGTGTCTTGCCTCAGGCCTCTTGGGCATTCTTTGTGCAGAAATGTTAGAACTCATCTACCCAGTGATCCCACAGGGATGTGGGGTGATAGCCAGGACATAATGATTCTCTGGTTGGGGGGGGAGGGACATGATGCTTTAAGTGTGTTTTAAAAATTATCACTTTTACTTTTGAAATTATAACATAATCCCATCATTTCTCCATTCCCTCCACTTCTCCTCCCACCAAACCCTTCCATGTGGGCTGGAGAGATGGCTCAGTATTTGGAAGTGTATTTTACTCTTCCAGAAGAACTGAGTTTGGTGCCTAGTACCCTTGGCAGATGGCTCACAACTGCCTGGACTTCTAGCTCACAGGCTCTGATGCCTCTGGTTGCCTTGGGCATTCACACATACACAGGATGAAAATAAAATAAAATAAAGTGTTAAAATGACTCTCATCTACTCTTGCTTGCTCTCTTTCAAGTCCACGACCTCCTTTTTCATTAATTGTTGTTACATGCAACTATGTATAGATTTTCCTACATACATAAATATAACCTATTCAACCTGTCTAATGTTGCTTGTATGTTTATGTTTTCAGTACTGACTACTTGGTATTGGGTAAAAATTGACCTGCTCTTCCCCGGGGAAGACTATCAAAGTCTCAGCATTTCTTAGTTGCATGTAGTTCTTTGTGTAGAGTTGAGGCTTCATGGGCTTTCATCCACTTTGGCATGTCTGTTAGCTTGGTAAATCAATTAATTTATTGAGGCTTAGTTACTGAGAAGAAACTGTGTGACTGAAAGGCAGCTGCATCACCAAAAGCTCACCACAGAGGCTGGGGAGAGGGTTCAGTCCATAAAGTGATTTCTGCATAAGCACAGGAGTCTGAGCTCAATACCGAACACCCACGTGACAAGCCAATGCTAGTGGCACACACTTGTGCTCTCATTGTTGGTGAAAGGGGGAGAGCAGATCCTTGGCAGTGAGTAGCAAGCTGACTTGACTTAATTGCTATGTTCTGTGTATGTATGAAAGATTCTGTCTCAAAAAAAGAAGGGCCTTCAAATACCCACAAAGGTGTGTGTGAACCTAAACGTAGAAACATACAGACACACACACACACCTGCACATACATCTACAAAGTTTGGTTTTGAAGTTCCACCCCAGCATGGGTGATGGCTCACCAAAGCTACAGACATAGAGCGCTCTGAACAATTTACAGGTAGCCCGAGGAACCAGAGGCATTTTGTTAAGTTTTATGTGCCCTACAAGTCTACCTTCTCACTCTAGGAAGGGATTAGCAGTGACTGACTTCATGGAGGACCATACTTTGAGCTGTTGGAAGGGACAAAAGTCCTTAAAGAAAACGGTGTGCAGTAAAGAGTCACAGGGTAGGTTGTAGCTAGACTGAAACTAAAATCCTTGCCCTGCCTTGTTTAGAGCTGCTTCACTCCAGTCCGTTTCTTTGTTCAAGAGCCCTCCTTCATGATATACCTTCCTCCTCTTCTTTGAGGTAGGGTTTCAGCGTGTAGCCCTGGCTGGCCTAGGACTTGACACGTACACCAAGCTGTACTTGAAATCACTGTGCATACCAGGCTCGCCTTGCGCCTGTAGTAGAACGTCTGCTGACTCCCAGTTTCTGGGAGTAGAGAGGCTCTCGAGAGGACCTGGATTCAGTTCCCAGCATCCACACAATAACTCGCAGATGCCTGTAAGTCCAGTTTTAGGGGGTCCGATGCCCTCTTCTGATCTCCAAGGATTCTTGCACACTCATTGACTTTATGTGTGTGTGTGTTTGTCTGTGTATATCATATTAATAACATATTAAATAAATAAAAAATATATTTATTTCTTGCCTACGTAGGTGCAGAGTATCACTCTTTGCCTTTGCTGAGGAAAGGTTTCCTCTTTCAAATTAGCTGCCCCTAAGCCATCATCCAGCTCACACACATGTCTTGAGTCTCCTTATGAGCAGCAGTAATTAGATGGACCAGAACATGAGAAGGGGAGCGGAGCAATAAAACAGGCGAAATAATTTCGCATTACTTCCAGACTGGTATCTCAGGGAAAACTGCTTAATGGACTGCTTGTTCTGTAAGTTGGGTTAGCATTCAAGTGTGTGTTTCTGGGGTAGTGCTTTGGGCCCAGGGCTAGAGAGAGAACTGTCCATCTCTACTGGTTTATGGTACTGTTAGTGTCGGTCAAGAGGATAAGATCTCCGGTCTGAGTGGAGACTGGTTCAATCCCTTTGGTAAGGGATCACCATAGAAAGGTTGGCTCACCAGCTAAAACCTTGCTGAAAAGATAGAATGGTTTTTAAAATGAGACACTGTACTTTTCTTTCCCACGATTCCCACCACCATTGTTCAGAAGCTTACCGACCAGTCATGTAAAAGGTCCTAAGTCCTACCCTATGACCAAGTCAGAAAAGCATACATATTTTTCACATTTTCTATCTCTTTTCTAAGTGTTCTTTCCTTAGTACTGGGGTCTTTATCCACAGCATTTTGGGCCTCCCTACTCTTTCCTTAAAACCTGTAACCCCACATGTGGCTGCTTGCTGGCCATGAGTCTAACCTCCATGGCAGCTTAAACAGCACGGCTTGGCCCTTCTCCTTTCTCGTCCTCTGGGAGCTGCTAGGGCTTTACCGTTTGCCAGTCCTGGGGTTCTTCTTCTGAACTCTAATAAATCGTCCTTGTGGTTCTTTGTGAGTCTGTTTTTAAGTCCTGTTGTCAGTGTGACTCCGAATCCCAGAGGGGACCTTGATCTCCCCTGTGTCACTGTGGGAGGAAGATTATAAGAGTTGGACTTGATAATACTGAATCCCATGCTCAGGATTTGGAAGTAATATGTAAAGGACTCTGAAAAGAAGCAAGACTTGGCTACTAGGCTGTAAGCTATTGACTCAGAAACTTTTTCGGTGCATTTGTAAGCTTGGCACTAGCAGTAATTGCCAGGTTGTGGAGAGGGTCCACATGACCCTGTAGCTTTGGGCAGGTTGAGTATGGTACACTGGGTGGTTCCATTTAAGTGGAGCTGACAGTGCTGTTTGGAGGCGTATATGGGAAGATTTGAAGGGAGGGAAGGGAGAAGTGTTGTAGTATTAATCTCAAAAATAAAGGGCCTTTTGCACACACCAAGTACGTGTGCTATCACCAAGACATTTCCCTAGTCTAATAACCGTTTTCTGTATTCATTTACCTAGATAAAGCTTGAGGTTTTTTTCCCCATACCTTGGCTACTGTGAATAGTTGTGCACTGAGCGTGAGCGTGCAGATGCCTCTGATTTACCAACCTCAGTTCCCAAGCTTCATATAACTGGATTATAGGATAATTCTATGCTTACTTTTCAGGAGTGTCCATACCATTTTCCATGGGCTAGGATTAAAGCTAGCTTCATTGCACTTGCAATTTTTGTTTCCTCAAAGATTAGACTTGTCGTACATTATCTTTTAATTCATCGGTTGACCATAAACATCATTTCTTTGTGGAAAATGTCACTTAATTGCATGGGTCATTCTTTAGCTGTGGTGAAGCATTTTGGTTGGACGCACGTTAGTCTCCTTGTTTTGTGGTTCTGGGAATTGAACCCAGGGCTTTCCACTTGCGGAGTGAGCCCTTGGCCTGTAAGCTCTGCCTCACTGCTGCAGTTTGCTCTTTTGCCTATGCTTTGGGAATGCTCTTCAGGAAACCATAAGCCAGACCAATGCCCGCTATTTCTTTTAGTACCTCTTCAGGATTGGGTATCACATTTAATAAATTGCAAATTAATTATGATTCAGTTACTGTATTGGAATAAAGGTCTAATTTTATTCTTTTGTGTTTTCCCATCAGTGATTCCTGAAGACACTATCCTTAACCCTTTGTGCATTTTCAACTCTCCGTAAGAGTTACGTTCGACTTTATTTCTGGGTTGTGTATTTTACACTACTATTATTTTGCTTTTATTTTTGGCAGCTTTGTAGCATGCAGGTCAAGTACCGCTTATACGGATTTTAGATCATTTTGCATTTCTGACTTTTATATTATCGCCAACTTGTAGTTCTTGCCTGTCACTGACCAATGTTGGCCCTGTCACTTTCCACACTGGCCACACAGGGCTTTCACTTATTCTGAACTGCGTCCTAGGATTTGTGATGTGTGATTTTATTTGTTCTGTTCCTCAAGTGCTTGTTTAAAATCTAGGCTCAGACTTGAAAACTAGCTTAGTCATTAAGATTTTAGTTCCCAGCATCCATGGCGGGCTGCTAGCTCTACCTCCTAGGGAACTGCCATTCACTTCTGGTTTCCAAGAGCACCTGTACCTATGTCCACAGATACACACATATATGTAATTTTTAAAAATTAAAAATAAAAAAAATTAAAATCTAGACTCTCCCATTTGAGACAAAGTGTGTGATATTCAGGTTTCTGAATTAATCCTTGTATACAACCGCTTCTTCTGTGGGGTTCCAGAAATGACCCAGCAGTAAAGATCACTGACTGCTTTTCCACAGGACGTGGGTTTGTTTGATCCCTAACATCCACATGACAGACCACAGTCATCTGTATTCCAGTTGTAGAGGACTTGACACCCTCTTCTGGCCTCTAAAGGCACTGCATGCATGCCATGCAGAAACATACATGGCGCGCCAAAACATACACAATACACACACACACAACACACACACACACACACACACACACACACACACACACACACAAAGGAATTTCAATCGTTTCCTTTAGATTACCCACTTTGTTGTTTTTTAAACATGCTTTGCTCTGCTTGGCTTTCCCTTTGTTCTGCTTTCTAGCTTTCTGAGGTATAACATGAGGGCTGATGTATTGCAGGCTTCCAGTCAGGACTGCTTTCCATTTGAATGTATTGTGATCCCATTTGCCCTTGTCTCTGGATCCTGCTTGGTTTCCGTCTAGTTGGTTTTCCTTGACTTATGGATTGTTGAGAAGAGTGTTGTTTAATTTCTACATATTTGTGAGCTGTCTCTCTCACCATTCAGTTTTAGTTTTATGCTGTTGTAGTCAGAAAAGAGGCTTGATATGATCCCACTCTTCCATAATCACCGCTGGAATGTGCTTCGTGTATTAGCACACGATCTATGATGTTCCCTATGTGTGCATTTGCAAAGAACACTTGTAAAACCCACTGTTTCTCCCCATGGTTAGGTCATCCATTTGATGATGGAAGTTTCCTATTACTGTGTTACATTCTATGTTCATATCTATTAATGATTGCCATATATGTTTGGGTGCCTGACAATGGAGACACACACACACACACACACACACACACACACACACATGCACATATCTCAAATGCATTTGACTTGTTGCTGAAGTAGCCCTTTTGCATTTTGTAACGATCTGTTTCTTTCTATCACAATGGAGTGTCTGACTTCTGCTCTATTTTTTCTTGGCGTAAGTGACCCGTCCAGCAGGTCCAGTTATTCAGGGTCCCGAAGAGGCCTTCTACCTGTGTATCAAATGGGGGTGAAGAGAAGAAGGAGACCAAGCAAAAGTTCTGTTGTCAAGGTCTCGTTTATTGGGGTGAACGTTACAGCTTTTAAGGTTTTCAGGTAGGGGGAGTGTCCTTAGTGAAACACAAAGGATGGAGGGAGAAGGGCATTCCAGCAGCGAGAGCAGAAGGTGAAGAGGTCATGCGATGGAGACGCTGGAGATGTCTGGTGTTTGCTCAGACTGAAACAACCTGTGAATGTTATCTTCCTGGCCGTAAATTCATGGGAGAGGCTTTTGTCCAACACTCTCAAGACTTATGACAGTCATTTCAAGGTTGAACATCTGTGGCCATGCAGCCAAGAGTCACGTAGACACTTTGAGCCACAAAGCGGCCAGGCCCAAATCCAATATGGCTCCCTACATGTAAGTATAGCTACTTTGGATTTTTGTTTTCCGTTTGCATTCACATCCCCCTTTTTTTTTAAATGACAAACACCATGTCAAGAGTCTATTTTAGCATCAGCCTCAGTGGTGAACACTTGCCTAGTACGTTCTAGGTCCTAGGTTGAGTTCTCAGAACCACAAATTATAATGGTAAGGACAAAGAAAATATTACAATCTTTCCTTCATTTTAAAAACTACCTAAACTTAAAATTGTCTTCTTCTTTGCAGGACATGGAGACTTCGATGATTTTAATCTGGAGGATGCGCTGAAAGAAACTTCCTCAGTAAAGCGTGACTCAAACAAACAAGTCCACCAAGCAAACACAAGTGGTCGGCCATGCACCACACTGACAATCTTGCCTTCAGAAAAGTACACGCATATGAGACTAGCTGTGCCTCCATCTACCTGTTTGTTCTGTTGTGCAAGGCTTGTGTCGTTTTGTCATACGTGTGTCATCTTCCTTTTACATTTAGAAAATTTCATAATTTTCATTATGTTGAAACCACAAGAGAACATGCATCTGCCTTCACCTTTTTTCTGCTGTACAAAAAGAGAACTCTGACCCGTTTCATTCCTCTCACTGTTTTGTTTTGAGACAGGGTCTCTTGATTTAGCCCGAGTTGTCCTGAAATTCTCTGTGCCGACAAGGCCGGCTTTGACTTGGGTCCAGTACTAGAGCAACAGTGACTCTTGGCCACTGATGTGCATTTCTAGCTTCAGAACCCATGACTTTTTATGATTCTTCAGTGTGATCCCCACAATGGCCTTGGGGACCTATACCGAGACCATTGTCAGGATGTGAATTCTGTAAACCATAAAGGAGCCACTGTGTTTTACAATCTGCTTCCTTTCGTCCTTCCTTCTCCCTTCAGAGAGCCACTTTAGCACCATGACTAGAAGGACAGGAACAACCAGAGCCCCATCAAATCCAGCAGGTAATGAGGTGTGGGAAGTGAGGAAGGCCAGACTCACCTGAGAAGGGACACAAGGAGGGACTCGTTAGGACTCCATCTGGGACAGGGTCAAAAGGAGCCATGTAGAATTTTTAGCTGCACGCATGAAAAGTTAGCAAAGGCACCCATGTGAATGTTAGATTTAATTCAACAGAATCCCATCTGGTTGGTCACTGTGCCTTACGTGAAAGCCATGCGTTTCCACTTCCCTATTGCTTTGGGTGACGATGGCTGCCAGAATTCAGGTACAGGAGGCAGAAGGGGTGAGCTGAACTTGACTTAAGCCCCAGTCTATCCCCATAGCTCCCAGGTTAAACATGAGCCATTCATAGTCGAGCAGAGTTGGGCAACCTGAGGCCTAAGGAGAAGTCTTCAACGAAGATATTCAGACGTTTTCTTGAAATTCTCTAAGTTTTTGAAGATCTCGGGAGAGTTTGTGTATGTGGGTCACATCTATAAATACTTCTCATCTGAGAACTTAGAACTAAAAACTGATATTAATCCGAGGAAAATAAAAAGCCATATGCATTTACATGTGTGGTGGGTTTTTATGAGAAATAACTGTGCTTATAAGGTGAAAACATAATTTAGAGTAATGAATGACATTATTTTATAGTTTTCTGTAATGTCTGGCTTCAATAGAATGCATCTGGATTCTATGTGTGTGTGTGTGTGTGTGTGTGTGTGTGTGTGTGTGTGTGTGCGTGTGCATGTCTGTGTCTGTGTGCGCCTCTGTGTGTGTGTGTGTGATTGCATGGATGTCTTGTGTGTGTGTATGTGTGTGTGTATGTTTGTGTGTCTATGTGTATGTGTGTGTGCATGTCTGTGTGTGTATATGTGTGTGTGTTTGTGTGTATGTGTGTGTCTGTGTATGTCTGTGTGTGTCTGTGTGTGTGTGTGTGTGTGTGTGTGTGTATGTGTGTTACTGCGAGACAGACCTAGGAATCACTATGTAGACCACACTTTACTAGACAGACCAGACTGTCCTCAAATTCACAGAGATCTGTCTACCTGCCTCTACCTCCCCACCCCCGGACCCCTGTGCTGGGACTACAGATGTGTGTTACCACTCCTCCTGGATTTTTAATATCTGCATCTGGACTGAGCAGTTATAAGTTCCTGAGGTTCAGTACAACATTCGGAGAAAATCCAGACTCATGCAAATATGTAGGAGAAAAGGGGAAAGAACTCAATGTGCTTTTTTTCTTTAGTATTTTCTTATTTATTTATTTACTCCCTTTTTGTCCAAATTGCTGCCAGTTTCCCTGCTCCCTTACACAGTCTCTCCCTCTATCTCGCCCCTTCTCCTCAGCGAGGGTGGAGCCCCCAGGGTATCCATCCCCACTCCCCACCCCCCACACCTAGCTGGCACATCTAGCCTCTTTGGGGCTGGATTCATCCTCTTCCACTGAGGCTAGTAAGGTAGCCCAGCCAGGGAAACAGGATTCACAGGCAGGCAACAGCTTTAGGGACAGCCCCTGGTCCAGTTGTTTGGAGCCAACGTGCCCAAGCTGCATATCCGCTACACATGTGTGGGGACCTAGGGCCAGATGTGCATGCTCCCTGGTTGGAGGTGCAGACCCTGAGAGCTCCAAGGGTCCAGGTTAGTTGACTCTGTTCATGGTCCTTTGGAGTCCGTGACCTCTTCTGGTCCTTCAGTCCTTCCTCCAGCTCTTCCATTGGACTCTCCTATTCTTTGAATGGATCACTCACAGTTCGCTAGCTCTGTGCACTGGTCACTTGGAAACACTGATACCCCAACCAATGCACAATGTAATATATTACAGAATCACACCGATTCCTGTTGCCACCTTTCTCATTGAACAAAGCGTTCAGTAAGTCATACAGGGTGGCACTGCCTGTAATCCCAGCACTGTGGAGGCAGAGGTGGGGAGAATACCAAAAGTTTGAGGATAATCCTGTTCTGTATTGCAAGTTCCAGGGTACTCAGGGTTACAACAGCAAGATCTCTTGTCCAAAAACAAATAAGCAAATAAATGATGAGTAAAACAATGATTTAAAAAACCACCTAGATATTGAAAAGCTGATCATATCACAGCCACCAGCAAGTTTTCGGAAAACTGTCTTAAATTCCAAGTTTCGTTACTGGCAGCAGATATGATCAAGGGAGGCTGCAGGGATAGTTCAGTGGCACAAAGCACTAGTGCCTCTGTGGCAGCATTCCTCTTGGAGGCTCTGTGGGGGAGTTATGTCTCTCCTTTTGCCATATACATTCTTTGGCTTATGACTACTTTGTTCATCTTCAAAACCATGGATATGCCAGTGTTTCCTCTTTCAGTTTGTCTATTTTTCCGTATCTGTAGCCCAGGCTCATTTGAAATTTGTTATATAATTCAGGCTGCCCTCCAAGTCCTCCTCCCCCTGAGTCTGCCTGTCAGATTCTGGGTTCATAGGTGGGCACCACCACACTTGGTTCTCATGGATCTTCTGTGCATACAGTCCTGTCACCTACAGACCGTTTTCAATATCCTTTCCTCATTCTTGCTAGGACTGCTGGTACTGCATTGAATAGAATTGGTAGATTGGACACGGTTGTCTTGTTCCTCAGGTTAGAAGGAAATCTTTCAGTGTTTCCCCCTTGACTATGTACCCTGGTGCCTCATCCTGTGTGGTCTTCATTCCGTTGGGTGACATCGCTTTCATCTTCGTTACTTTTCTACTTGCTGTAAGAAAGCGCCAGGGTGGAAGTCGCTTAAGGGAGAGTTATTTTTGCCCAGTTTGAGTGATGATGGCATACACTCAGCTCACTCCATCACCTGTGTACAGGCTAGGATCTCAGACCGAAGAACCATGTCATCTGCCAAAGGTGCTTCTTTTCAACACAGTTTACCGAGTCAAGATGATCTCCTACCATATTGCTGGAGGCCTCTCTCTCAGGAGGTTCTAGAACTCATTGAGTTAACAACTCGAGCTAACCACTCTAGCTTCTATGGCTGATATGTGGAATTATCATCAAAAAGATGTTAAATTTTGTCAATTTCTCTTTCTATACCTACTGATATGATCACATGGTTTTTATGCTTCATATTTTTAATGTTTAATGATTTAATTTATGTTGAGCAATCCTGTGTCCAGGGCATAAATCCAGTTTTGATTATAGGGTGCAATCTTTTAAATATGCTGTTCATTTTCTTTGCTAATGTAATGTTTCCTTGATTTTTGCCTCTATTCATGTAGTTTTGCTTGTTTTTGGCATTCTCCTCTGGCTTCGCGTGAGGGTCATGCTTTTCTCATGAAGTGAATTTGGAATTCTTTCCTCATCTTCAGATCTGCAAGGATTTGAGAAGGATTAGCTTTAACTTTTCCTTGAATTCATTTTAATAACCTTCTTTTACCTGGATATTTCTTTGTTGGGAGGTTGTTAATTATTCTAATTATCATCCATCCATTTATATTTTGATTTTTCATAATCACCTTAATAGTTTGTGTGCTTCTAGAACTCTATCCATTTCCTCTAGCGTGTCTGATTTGTTGGAATACATTGTCCATTGCAGTTTCCTTTGTACCTATTTAGTATTAGTTGCAATGCCTCCTCTCCCATTTATAATTTTGAGCCATTAGAACAAGTTTTGAATCTTGTTTTCTTTTCTCAAAAAGCCGACTCCAGATTTCCTTTCTTTCCTCTCCTCCCCCTTGTTTTTCCCCGTTTTTTCTGAGGAAAACCTTGGACCTCTAAGTAAATGCATGCTTGCTTCTGAGCTACGCCACCAGCCCACAAGAACCTTAGCTCCATTAAAGCTTCCTGATGGTTTTCTTGTCTAGAATTCTTTGTCCTCCCTCCTTTCTACACATCCTATTCCTGTGACACTTCTTCCTCTTCCTCCCTCTTTTGAGACTGAATTACTATCTTGGCAAGCAGTCCTAGCTGGATCTCAAATGCCAGGTCCTCCCACCTCAGCTTCCTGGATCGTGGCCGTGCACCAGGTGGTCTGCTCTTTCCAGCTTCGAAACAACTTTTCCTCTTATGGGCAGTGTTTCTGTTGTGTCGAATATCTGAAGTCTTTACTAAGCATTCAATTCTGAAACACTTCCTTCTGAAAATTTAATGGTTTAATATTTAAGCAAATAGAACCTATCAATTTGCAGTTAGTTGTATATAAAATGAAACCCATTGCTTTTTGTTTTAGAAGTTTAATTATTCCAGCACCTTTTGCTGAAAAGATTTCTTCCGCCCTTGAGTTGCTTTGCATATGTATAACAAAAGTCACTTGAGCAGGTCTGAGGTCTTTTGAGCTCTTCATTCTGTTCTGTTGCCTGTATCTATCTGTCTGCCACTTCTTTGATAAATGTTAACTATGAAATATTAGGTAGAGTGATTCATCCCACTTTATTCTTTTTAAGGTTTAAAAAAGACAATCTCAGGTTCTGCCTTTCCCAAAAAGTTTAGATCAAATTTGACTATTTCTGGGAAGAAACAATCAGTGGGACTTCTATAGGCTTTCACTGAACATAGAGAGTGTGGGAGCTGATGTTGCCAGTCTGGTGTGTTTTCTGGTGTGTGTCTTTATTTGGATCTTCTTGGTTTTATACCTTTAGGTTTACTTTACATTTATAGTAATTTCCCTCACCTCTGCTTTAAATACTTTGCTTTCTGAGACACTGCTGAAATGAGTTCAGTAGCATCGACATGTAATAGTGATGACAAGGCAGCATCCAATCCATCACTTACAAAATGCCACAGTAGCTCTCTTTACTCTTAACCTGGGCCCCATGTGACCCCACTGCTCACGTTGGAGTGACACGCAGGAAGCACAGAGACAGAGACAGGAAGTGGATAGTAAACCTTACATGTCACCTTCCAGTGACGTATTCCCAACAATTGGCCTGTAGGGTCATTTCACGTTTGACTACAACACCCATTTGTTTGTTGTTCTGTGACGGTGCAAGTGAGTTGTTTGGAAATCCTTGTTGTTTTTTCTTTTCATTTCTTTCTCTTTTTGTTTTTGTTGTTGTTTCTTTAATGCAGGGTTTCTCTTGGCTGTCCTGGAACTCACTCTGTGGACCAGGCTGTTTTCAAGTTCAGAGATCCTCTTGCCTCTGTTCCTCGGAGTGCTGTGATTAAAAGAGTGCATCGCCATAGATCACATGAAACTCAAGAAGGATGACCAAAATGCGGATGCTCCACTCCTTCTTTAAAAGGGGAACAAAAGTACCCATAGAAGGGGATAGGGAGGCAAAGTTTAAAGCAGAGTCTGAAGGAACGGCCATTCAGAGCCTACCCCACAGGTGGCCCATACATATACAGCCACCAAACTAGATAAGATGGATGAAGCAAAGAAGTGCAGGCTGACAGGAAAAGGATATATATTTTTTCCAAAATGTTTTCTGCTGAGTGTTTAGAAACTAGCTTTTTAGATCTTTGATCCACTTTTAGTTGATTTTAATGGACTGTATAGCATGATGGTCAAATTTGCTTCTTTAACCACTTTCAGTTTGTAAAGCAGTTCTCTGTACATCACATAAATGCTAGCTTATAAAACAGTTCTCTGAACATTACAGACAACACCAGCTCATTCATCTCTGGGCATCGTAATCTGCTGTTCAGTTCTTGCACTAACAGTGGAGGAAACCGTAGCTCAAAGGTCTCGGGGATCGTCTAGAATTCCCTACTCCATGTGTGCAGCAGATCTGGGCTCATGTTTTAGCTCTGGTCAAGTGGTGAGATGTGGGTCTCTCGGTCCCCAACATATGAAGAATGGTTAGAATCTCCCTCACTTAAACCTGTTCCATCTCTTTGCCATCTTTTTCCGGGTAGTCATGAGGTTGTATAGGAGCTTTAATAAGTACTAACGATGGCCTATTCACGGTGTGACTTCCTTAAACTATGATGTAAGTATGCATTTTATTATTATTTATTTTTATTGCTGTTTTCCCTCCTACTGTCAGAGAGGGGACCACATCACCACTACAACGAGAAGGCCAGGAACAACTAGAGCACCGTCAAATCCTATGGGTAAGACAAGCTCTCAGAGGAAAAAGGGAAGGAAGGATTTTCCACATCACCTACCTGTTTCAGTGGGTATCCTAGTTTGTGTTTCTATGGTGATAATTAAACACCATGATCAAAACCAACATAGAAAAGAAAGGGTTTATTTTATTTGGCTTATGACCACCAGTGTAGGGATGGTACCTTCCACGGTGTACCATGTCCTTCCCCACTGATCGATCACTGAGAAAATGCCTAACAGCCTGAGCTTATGGAGGCCTTTTCCTAAACACGGTTCCCTCCATGTAGATGGCTCTAGCTCATGCCGACATAAAAACTACCCAGTAGGGGTTGGGGATTTAGCTTAGTGGTAGAGCGCTTGCCTAGCAAGCACAAGGCCCTGGGTTTGGTCCCCAGCTCAGGGAAAAACAAAAAAACAAAAAAAACCCAAACTACCCAGTACAGCAGTGATTATCTCTTTTGTTCTGTGGTCCCCACAACTTGATGGGTTTGACTTGGAAGATGCCTTGGATGATCAGAATGATCTAGATGGCCCCAAAAAGTACAGGAGAAGGAGGAGGTAAGTTCTAGATGCTCAACATTACAGGCCAGTGCTATAGTTCCTCGTATGGTTTGTCTTACACCTGCAATGGTATTCTGAGATGTCCAGAGTACTGTAGATCTGGGCCAGATCTGGGCCATGTTGAGCTGCAGGAAAACCCAGAACAGTAGTAGTGATATATTTTGGTCTTGGGATTCTCCAAATTACTGGGAATCTCAATAACTATTGTCTGTGTGTGTCATATCTACCTCTGTTTATCATCTATATATTTAATTTTTTTAAAAAAAAAATCAGTATTGTTTATATAAAATGATAATACTAAACCAATACATATTAACATAAATAGCACATTGTATGAGTCTGTGTCAAGAGAAAAACAATTTGTCAGAGAGTGGCAATATTTTATACTTCTTAGAAATTTCTAGAATGTCAATCTTGCTAGGAGATACCTGGATTCTCATATTGAGATATGCAGCTTGAAAGCTGTCCTCTGACCTACACACACACACACACACACACACACACACACACACACACACACACACACATACACATACACACACACACACACACTTAAATACAATTAAATTCAAAAGGGTTTAAAACAGACATATAAATGAACAATACATTTTAAAAAGTGTTTAGTACCTTTCCTCACTTTGTTCTCCTTTCATTACTGTTCTGGTTGCCCTGACCAAGTGCCTAGCAAGTGAAGAGAAGAGGAAGGATTATTTCAGCTTATCATTTTAGAAGCGATGAGGCCCCGATATGACTCTGCTGCTCGAGTTGTATCCGCACACAGGAAGCAGAGAGACAGAGACAGGAAGTGGGCTAGTAAAACCCAGATGTCACCTTCCAGTGTGTATTTCCAAAAGCAGGCCTCAAGAGTCCCAGCACATGAGCCTATAGGGACATTTCACTTTTGAACTACAACACCCGTTCAATGGACTTGTGTCCATTTGTTGTTTTCTAGCATTGCAGGTTAGTCTTTGGAAAACCTTGTTCTCTTATGGTTTATAAAAGTTCAGTGTAATGCTGCATCCTAGAATAAAAAAAAAAATCTAACTTGCTGCTAACACCACCCATACCACTGGAAAAGACTCACGGTAGCTTACAAAGGCTTCACCCGAAATCTTGTCGACAAGCACCATCAGTGGCTGTCCTGGACTGTCGGATTCATTTCATTCAGTTTTAAGAAATGCTTCCCAAGTCATCCAGTTGGTATGACATTAATTCTGCCTGGCAAAAGTGGTCTCATGACACAAAGCAGACAAAGCCAAGTAAGAGAAGGAACAGTGACACCAGGGGCTTAGCAAATCACCCCTCTGTCCTCTGGAATAGAGTTTAAGAACACTTTGCACACAGAGCATAGGACATTCAGGAAGATATGTACTTAATCACTGAACTATGGTTAATAATGATTCTGCTTCTTTTATTAGTCATCTGTGATTTTGTTGCAGATCGTGAGAAAGTTGAGACTTATTTTTGCAGAAAGGCATTAATCTCCTTGGTTCAGTTAAGAAGCAGAGTCTTCTATAGAGTCAGAGCCTCAGAGAGCTGCCATCGAGGCAGGGGGATGGCATCTCATCTGAACTTAATTTTAGGATTGTATTTCTTCTCTCTGTGGTCACACAAACACTCAAGATGATTGGCCGTTCTACAGAACATATACATCGGCAATGAGCTGTCTGAGGGGCCGGTTGAAATTTTGCCTACCCCCTTTCTTCCTTGTTCATTTCCCTCAACCTCCTTCCCTTCCCCCTCATTCTCCCCCTCCCCATCAATCCTTAGTATGAGCACAAGGTGTGGTTCTGAGACCTTACATCTGCTGTGCCACTGAACCACACTCTCAGTTCCATGAAGAACACTCACGTGTCATGGACAACTTTGACTAATCCAAATGTTTGCTGCTGAGATTTTTTTCTTTTGGCCACTGAAATGTGTGGTTTTTCTGTAGGTTGGTCAGACAAGGATCTCGAAGATATCTTGGGAGGCGGGGGATACAAACCTGACAAGAATAAAGGTAGGAATGTTGCTTTGTTTGGTAACACATGGATTCTCCTTAAAATGCTAACCATCCGGCCACCAGGTAAACTTGTCACTTTCAGCCTCTGGCAAATCAGGCTTTGACATGTACACCTGTCATGTGCAGTGGGCTCTCATTCTTGTGGGTGGGGGCTCATTTGTGAGCCATCCTGGGATGCTACCCATTTGCTCTGTTGCTCTTTAAGCCTGAGCTGGTGTCCCCACTACCTAGGTGCACCTCATAAGCCAGTTTTCCATGCAGTGCGTGGGTTCAAACTTAACATGGCACACATTTTAAAGAAGCCCCTAGCAAATCAGATGTTTACAAAATTCCTTTGGATTCCCGTTTCCCTTCCCAGGAAGATTCACACTTCCCTCCTATTGGATCCCAGGAAGTGGAAACTGTCCTTGGGGTGTAGCGTGTGAGCCAAGAAACTATTTTCAATTAAAAAGACAAGAAGTTGGGAGAGGGAGGTAGGAGAGGGAATGGGCGCTGATGGACAGGAAGGCGGGAAGGGGAATAACATCTGAAATTTAAGTAAAGAAATATATCTAATAAAAAATTAAAAAAAGAAAAATTAATACAAAAAGCAATTTATAAAAAAAATTATCTAATGAAAAATTAAAAAAAAAAAAAAAAGAAAGGCAAAAAGTCCCACATCGTTCCTTGCTGGGTCCGAGCCCCGGGTCCTGTTTATCAGCTGATAGAATCCATTCTTACCTTAAAGATCATGGGAGCTTTGCTACTTTGCAACAGAATTTCAAGGTAGCCATCCCTGAGGTTTAACTGTGTTTAAATGTGTAGGAAAATTAAACCACAGGATCAGACTGTCTAGAGGTTTCAAACCAGTCTGACACACAAAACAAAACACAAAACAAAAACAACCAACTGAAAAAAAAAAGCCTTAATATTAAAAAAATAATGTAGCACTGGTTCAGGAAAACTACGGAATCTTCATCCAGCCTCGCCCAAGGAGCCTCCATTGTAGGACCATAGAGCTGGTTGTTCTAAATCGGAAGTTGTTATCTGTGAAATAAAGTCACCTAATTGAAGTTGTTATCTGTGAAATAAAGTCACCTATTGACATCTTGGAAATTATGTTAGATCTCATTTTGTGTGTGTGTGTGTGCCTATGTGTGTGTGTGTATGTCTGTGTGTCTGTGTGTGTCTGTGTGTGTCTATGTGTATGTGTGTCTTTGTGGAGTGTGTGTGTGTGTATGTGTGTGTCTATGTCTGTGTGTGTCTGTGTGTGTCTATGTCTGTGTGTGTGTGCCTATGTGTGTGTGTGTATGTCTGTGTGTGTGTGCCTGTGTGTGCATCTATGTGTATGTGTGCCTGTGTGTGCATGTGTGCCTGTGTGTGTATGTGTGTCTTTGTCTCCGTGTGTGTGTGTGTGTGTGTGTGTGTGAAATTTTATCACATGTGTAGATTTCAATAGCCCTTAACACAACCAGGGAGAGATTATCATAAAATCTCTTCTGCATGCTGCCCCTTGAACAGTCATGTCCTTCCCAAGCCTCATGTTTGCAGTTTCCACAGCTGTTCATGACTGAAACCTTTCTTCACACATCTGTCAGATGGGATCTTAAGCTTGGATGGGGTGAGGTGTCTGAGTCTTGTGTGGTGAAGTACGTTCCTGTTGGAACCCATAGGTGTCATATGCCACAGTTGTGACCTTTCAAACAATCACTTTTGACAAGATGTTGGAATGTTGTGGTGTTTGAAACCCTTTGTTTATTATTCATGTTATGATGGAGAAATTGTAGCAGGGTCCGAAGAATTCAAGCTTTGAGTCCATCAAGACCCCTCTTTCCGAGTCCAGGCTGAAGTTGAGCATTTGCTTCGTTCTTGCAAGCACTATGCCTTGCATATGGGAACAGTGTTCTGTTGCTTAAAATGCCCCGCAGTCATGTTTGTTCCCAGAAACACCTTTCCAGATGGTGTCATCTCAAGGAAAAAGCTGTAAAAGCCTCTAAGTTAAACTTCCAGGGGTCAGGAGGACACGGAGCATTTAAAGGGTGACAATTGGTATTTCCAGACGGGGAGAAGAGGGCAGTGGTTACTTCTGTAAGCGTGCATGGGAACGAAAGCCTGAGTGACAGGCCGGGGGCTTCAATTCATTAAATGTACTGGTTTTAGAAAGGAAGAGGTGTCCGGAAATTCTTTAATTGGGCTCATGTTGGAGCTCGTCTTGTAAAGAATAATTAATTGTTGGCTACAGTTACTCCCTCCTTCACCCATCACTGTAGGTGTCAGAAAAGGAGATCAAAGGGGACATGGGAACACGGGTGACATTCACAGACACTGTCCCTTCCACCGAAAACCAAGCTCATGATGGGGAGCGAAGGGGAAGCATCATATAAATTCCATACATTATAAACTCAATTACCAAACTTCCTCGACTCCAGTCTTTACAACGTAGCTTCAGTCTTTCTGGCGTGGATTTGTCAAGTAATATGTTATCCGTTGTGTATTTTTTCCTCAAGACAACATTGTTGACACACTGCGAGTGTGTACCTGAGTCCTCGAGCATTTCTTGAAGTGAGTGGCTTGCAAACCCTCCATTCTTCCTCCTCCTTTGACCTTTCAGGACCAACACTGTTGCCATTTTTTGCAAATGGCCTTGTTCTTTTCGTAGTGTGGATGAGAGAAGGTCCAAAGAGGTTTCTTTGGAGTCATTTCCACAATATTTCTGGCTTTAATGTAGGGAAATACTGTTCTATGGTGAGGAGACACATCAGACACCCACAGTCGCTCCAACAGATCAGGGAGTGCAACATGAACATAGGGAAGTTGAGCTGCTCTTCATGTATAACATTGGATGTTATGATGTAGATAACAGCGCATTACCTACAGAGTAGTCTCAGTTTTGTGGTAGGAAATGGATGAACATGGCTGTGAGAGATTTTGCAACTGCAGGAATACTATATTCCCTGGTCGTTAGCCCAGATAGTACATTTTGGACTAATTTTTCTGTTTGCTCTTATTTAGCAATTATAAGTTTTTTTGCAGCAATATTTTCCTCTTTTTATTACTTTTTTTAGGAATTATAAGCTTTTTACAGCAATATTTTCCCCTTTTTATTTCTTTTTTCTGTTCTTATTACTTTTTTTTTCGGCAGGGTTTTGTTTTACAGCCCCAGCTTGCCTGGATGTCGCGAGCTTTCTGACTTAACTCTCTAGGTTCAAGGGTGGCGCCACCTGGTGTAGCTTTATTTATTGACTTTAAAAACACTGTACCTCTCTTGCTATTTTTTGAGACAATAAAAGCACATTTTAAAAATATTTAAAAGCCCTTGCTGTTTCTTGCTGGAAGCCTGGGACCCTCACAGCGTCCCCAGCAGTTGACGACATAATCACTCCACCATCCCATGATTCTCTGTGTCCTTGACAACCAGATGTGTCAGGCACTCAATGCGAGCCACAAGCTAGGTGGCCATCAGAGAGGGGCAGACTCCCGCCTCATGTCCATGCCTCTCCCAACAAGTGGCTCCACAGGACTCGAGGCTGACGTGTGTGTGTGTGTGTGTGTGTGTGTGTGTGTGTGTGTGTGTGTGTGTGCGTGTGTGTGTGTTTGTGTGTGTGTGTGTGTGCATTGATGTCTTTGTTTCTGAGCTGCTGAAAATCTGACACTTCTGTTAACAGCAGAGCTTATTCATCATTTCTCAACCCATTGTCTTTCCCTATAAGAATAATAAAAAATAATTAATAATTAATAGTAATATTAATAAAGGAAAGATGTTTATTTACCTCCAAGTTCTGGGAGCCAGGTGACCAAGATGGGTGGCTATATCTGGTGAAGGACTCACGTTGCACCCTAACATGGCAGAAAGACAAAAGGGCAAATGGGCACAGATCCAAAAGACAACACAGCCGGCTCTTGTGGCACCGAACGGAAGCATCACGCTTTTTACTGCAAGTTTCCGTGGGGACAAGATTTATTCAAACCACTGAGCACAACTTCCTCACGGAAGTAATTCCTCTTATTCTATGGGGTCCATCCAAGTAAAGGTGGTTGCTATAGCGACAAGGTCCCTGTAACCTCAATCGGGCAAGCATCATAGTTTTGTAATCTTTGCATTCAATCAGAACGGGCATTTGTCCTGGTCACAGTTTCATGTCTTTGAATATATGTGTTTTTAGAAAGTTGGTATATATCGTGATCTCATGTTCATGCCCTTGTCCCAGTTTCTCCTCATTGTTTTATAATAATTTATATCACCGAGCCCTTTTCCATATATCACCAAACATTTTACTTTGCTATTTGTCAGTGGATGGACTGCCAGACCGAAGGCTGTCATGAAAGAACTGTGCTGCTGTGAACATCTGTATATGGGCGTATAGAAGATTTCACACAGGCATAGTTTTTAACTGTCTTGAGTACATGTGGGCATTGGCATCTGCTCAGCATCTGCTAGGGCCTCTGTGCTGGGTCCAGTCATGACTCCATTTCACTTGTGGGTGCCCCTTTAATACCTGAACAATATATTATATATTGTCTCTTTACTAATCTCGCTGCACTTGCCCAAAATTCTCCTCCTGAGACTTAACCAGAGAACTGTCTCTGCTGGGATTTTCTGAGACTTCCTTTGTCTCTGCAATGAATCTGAGTCTTCACCTTAGCCTCAGGCAGACTCTTCAGACAAGGGCAAAAAGCAGCCACATTCTTCACCAAAACACCACAAAAACAATCTCCAGACCACACACTGAAATTATTCTCCCCTGAAGCCTCCTGGGCCAGGTCTATGCAGTTAAAATCACTCACAGCCACAAAGTCTTCCTGCCAGGATAGCTCATTGGGCCCCACTCAAACCATTTCGTGGCTTTCCAAATCCAAAGTCCCAAAATTCATGTTCTTCCAAACAAAAGTATGGTCAGGATTATCAGTAATACCCAGGCCTTGGTATCAACTTCTGACTTACTTAGGGTTTTACTGCTGAGGACAGACAGTGTGACTGAGGCAGCTCTCACAGGGACAATATGTGACTGGGGCTGGCTTACAGGGTCAGAAGTTACCTGAGTGCCCCTGAGGGCTTCAACTGATAATAAAGAGTTGCCATAGCCAATGGCTGAGCAGAAAGACAGAAAGACAGGTCATGGGTTTGGGAGAGAGGAGAGGATGAAGAGAGTCACCATGATCCAGAGTTAGAAGGATCAGATTTAAGAGCTACAGGAGAGAAAGCAGCCTATGATGTAGGTAGAAGGGAATAGGACTCTATTGGGGGAGTGGGGTGTTTCCCAGAAGGTAACAGGGCAGCAAAGATAAAACATA
The DNA here is from genome assembly GCF_021556685.1 of Rattus norvegicus. Lineage (NCBI taxonomy): Eukaryota > Metazoa > Chordata > Mammalia > Rodentia > Muridae > Rattus > Rattus norvegicus. Next base: position 2,721,337 of record NC_141536.1, read on the forward strand.
GATTTAAAGGTGTGAAACCTTGGATGCTGGGTGGAAGGGAGATGTATGGTAGCTGTCAGGAGAATTAGAAATGTGTCTTTCATTCTCAAAACCAGAGAACTCTTGGGCAGGTGCCATGACTGTACTAAGGAGCCAAAGTTGTTTAATTAATTCACTGCTACAGTCTGGTACATTGAGGTCCCAATTGAGTGTCGCATTACCCTGGACACAGGTTACACAGCCCAGTCAGCCAATGCACAGTTTATTCAGTTTCAGCTTCTTTTAAATGCAAAGCAGGATAAAAGTTTCCCACCATTTCTAGTTCTCACCAGCTGCTATTTCTCTAACAATAGCACATCTTGGATCAAAGTGACCCAAACCTCCTTGGAGACTGAGAAATCTGTCAGCAGTCCAACTTTTAGATGTGTTAGAGGTGCTGCTGTCTAATTAAGCTATAAACAAAATTACTTTCTCATGAGAAAATGACCATGTAGTCCACGTCCTCAGGTTCACAGCTTATTTGGGAGACAGAGCACCAGGATCCACTCACTTCCTAATTTGAAAATTGGTATTTGAGGAGCAAATTAAACATCCAAAGTTCGTAAAATCTTCCTAAAAATGTATCTTAAGGAAACCAAATAGGTTCAAATGATGACTGTTCTACTGTATAGAAGACTGGGATATTAAGAATATGGAAAGCAATACAGAATCAGAAAAGCCCACATTCTGTAATTCCTATTAAATTTAGCAATTTAGTTACTATGTTGAATTCTAATTAAAATGTTTAGCTGTTGGGACCTAAGAAAGTCACATAGGACCAAAAGTAACCCTGCAGAGATTGCTTTCTTGTGGCTGATGGGGAAAGAGGGGCTAAGGATTCAGTGAAAGCTGAGACTGGACCAACAAGCTCAACAGGTAAAGAAACTTGCTACCAAGTTTGGTGACTTGAGTGTGATCTCTGGAATCAGGTCCAAAGGACAGAACTCCTCCCAAAAGTTATCCACTGATGCCACACAGTGCACAAGTGCGCGTGCACACACACACACACACACACATACACACACACACACACACACACACACAGGGAGGGGGGCGTAAATAAACATAATGTATTTTGTAAAGGCTCAAATGTCACAGTGCCTAAGAATGAATCTTGGCATCCAGTCAGTGTTGCAGAACAGAAGGCAGAAGCAGGCCAAGTCTTCAGCAAGCTAGCAAATTTCTAAGAATGTGGATCCTGAGGCAAAACAAGGTTTGGAACCAGGGCGTGTCCAAACAGATGGACCATAAAAGGATTTTTTGAGAACTTGATACAGACAGTTGCACTTGCACCAGAATTATTGTTAATGTTGGCATTCATTCTACACTCCACTGAGCCAAGCTCCCTGGGCAAGCCATCCCCAAATAGGACTTGGAAGTGCCATTTCCACATCTAGCTACTAGGATAATGAGTCCCACCTCTAAATCCCCTGCCTGTGAGTTCAGAGCGTTCCAGGGGTATCTGAAAAGATCTTCCCAGTACAGGCCCAATACCTCTGAGACGTCTCATGCTCTTCCTACCCCAGCTTTAGTCTCCTTGATGGTGACCTGGGCCCTTGAAAACAAAAGAAGTAAAAAGTTCTTAAGAAGCCGTGGCTTTTTGTTTAGCTTCTGGTTCTTAGTGGCTTTGATGAAAAGCTGAGTTATAGGAAAAAAGATTTTGCACATTAATTTGGGATCATAGAATTCACATCCAACAAACTGGGGAGACTGGGCTCAGAGCTGGAGAGGGGAGACTCAGATGGAGCTTGAGAACTGTCCAAAGCTACATCCCATTTCCCTTTGCAACTGCAAGAGCGGGAGAGACCGATTTCTGAGTTGTGCTGATTTGTGCTATAGTAGGCTTGGTAATGAGAAAGCACAGTGCCTCCCTTTGTAGCCTCAAACTCCAGGCTCTCCTGTCTCAGTTCCCCAAGCATCAGGAGGGCAGGTGTGCACTGCCACAGTGCTAGCAGGAACAGGGAGATTTCTGTGTTCTATCATCTTCTTCATGGGCTGAGGCTGAGCCTGGAGTCTCCATGTCAGTAGCATCTTCCAAGGCTGTTCCTCTGCAGCTCTGAAACCTTTTTTTTTAAAATATAAACCAAGTTTATTTTGCCTTTTAAGTAGTGTTCATATAGCACTACAGGTAGGTAAACAATGTGAATTAGTATAAGTCATCTCAAAAGCCAGAGTTTTGTTATCGTTGTTGTCATTTTTTAATGAGTTGTGAAAATGATGCAGCCTATTCTAACAGGATAAATATTTTTAACCATTTCACTTTGAGTTAATGAAGGCTCACAAATGAGCAATACTCCTCATGGAGGAAAACAGAAAGCTGTTCTCGACAAGGGACAACTCACACACACAAGCAAAAAGAACTGAGTAAAAATAACTAACTGTTCCCATATTAAACTTTGACCACTGGGGAGATGCCTGGGGAGGTTCACTGTCAGATTATTCAAGCACTTGGGCACACTCTAGAGGAACAACTTGAAAACCTTCAAAACTTCATTTGGAAATAAGAAAAATCTGACTTTACGTAAGCTATGAAATTTTAAGCTCAGAGGTACCACTTGGACATTTTTATTTGGAAACCTCTTCAGAAATGTCTTGCTCTAAAGCACCCATGAAATGGGTGCAGCCACTGTCTTTGCTACTGTTCCAGTCCTTTTTGTACAGCAACACAGGGACAATCATCTCCAGTTTCTGAACTGCAGAAAACTGTAAGCATTGCTACAGTGTGGGACAGCTAGCTTTCCTCCTGTTCTTAGGGATAGCATTCTTAACATTTGAATGCCTGTAGCATCGCTCATCTTTGGCCCTTCTTCCTCCCTTCTTCCTGTCCTTCTATTTCTCTGTGCTAGACAAGGTTCTGCCATTAGACTGTCACCCCATATCTGAGTTTCTTTTCATAGGATTAAATCACCAAATCTTATAAAGTGACATCCCCTGAGATGACAGCTTGTTTCCATGTCACATCCTTATGGCTGTTCTTTTGAGAAAGGCTATCAATGCACAGCCCAGACTTAACACAACCTAGAGATCCTCCTGCCTCTGACTCCCAGTCCTCATCGCTTTCATCTGAAATGAAATTAAAAGCTCATTTTCAACTTTTGTCCCCAGTACTGGGAGCTTTCTCTCTTGAAGATGCTCTGATAATTTAGTGGGCCAGCGTTGATTTGAATCAGTTTGACTTTGGGTTGATAAAAATTTTCACTGAGTTCATGGATTTCATTTCTTCTCTTTGAGAGTCTCTGAGAACCTGGTTCTTATTTTATTCTTCAGGGCCCAAGAGTCCAGAGATTAGAAATATAACAAAGGTGAAGATTCTAGTAAGAAACCTTGTCCCAGAAACTCAGGCCTTAAAGAGAAGGCTAAGAATGACTTAGAAGTAAAGGCAATGTATTTTTACACTCTGTTCATGGGGAGAATAAAAATCAGTAAGATAGACGGAAAGAGGACACTAAAGAAAACAGAGACCTGCCCATGAGACCTTACAGGTATCTGTTGGTTGGGTTCTCTGTCACCTTGTAGCCCCAACATCATCTCACCTGGATGTTCTACTAACATCATGTCTGGTTGAGTTTACAGTTGTTTAAGATCAGACATATTACAAGTGTCGTAGTCAATGTTCTATTGTTATGAAGAGACACCATGACCATGACAACTCTTACAGAGGAAAATTTTTAATTGGGACTGGCTTAACATTTTCAGGGGTGTAGTCTATTATTGTCATGGAGGGGTGGGAACACAGGAAGCCATGGTCCTAGAGAGATAGCTGAGACTTCTACATTCCAATCAGCAGGTAGCAGGAAGGGAGCAAAGACATTGGGCCTAGCTTGACCATTGTTAGATTCTCCTTTTGATCACCAAGAAACAAATAGATTTAGGTCTGTGGAGATTTCCAGGCAAATGTGGTGGTTAGGCCCTGTAATTCTAACAACCTGGAGACAGAGAATAAGTCATGGTGAAGACCAACTTCAGCCCAGAGTGAGACCCTGTGTCAAAAAAAAAAAAAAAACTCACAAAGAAAACCAAAAAAACAAGAGCCTAAAGAAATGTACCACATCTTGATTACATAACCTTCTGTATACCCTGAGAGATTACTGGGGTCAGGCTAGTTGGACAATAAATCTTAACAGTGAACAGCACTGATCAATCAATAGGCTTTGACTGTATATAAAGAGAAATGGAGTGGAGCATAAGTATTCATTTCTCTCTGTGTTCTCAGAGAGGATAATATATAGACAGCTGCTCAACCTACCATGGTGGACTGTGGCCTCCAATTGTTGGCCAACATACACCCATTCATTAAGTTGATTCTTGGGCATGTGATTTAGTAATGGGGAAGGAACTCATGTGATAGGACATCTACAAATCGATGTGACCAGGCAGGCATGTTAAAAATAGGGAAAGGGTCCAGAGGAAGCTTCATAAACAAGAGAATCTCCAAATTGCAGTCTTTAAGTATACTGTATGTACAACACCAACATTAACATGTAAAACATATCCAGATTTCAAGGAGAGACATTCTAGTCATGGTGGCACATGTTTGTAATCCTGGCACTGGGAAGATGAAGCAGGAGGATCTCTGTGAGTTTGGGTCAGCCAGGACTACATAGTCAGTTCAAAGCCACCTCATAGTTTGTCTAAAAAGAATTTTTTTTCAGTGAGATAACAAGTCCAGAATAGAGAAACAGAAAAGTCCAACAATAGAAGTGTTACTGAGGACGCAGACAGATAGGGGGCACTCAAAATCCTGGGATGTGGTGTAAGTTGGAAAACATTTTTATGCCAATAAAACTAGGTGTGCACACAACCTGTGATCATGAAGGCACTTGCCTGTGTACACTGCATTAGAGGATCTGCCTTCTCAGATCCAAATCCTCCATTTCAAGATGCAAGAAGCAGAGCCACACTGACTGCTGGGTGAGTCTACAGGGTGAGTCCGAAGTCATAAGTGCTGTGGACCCCCCTCAGTCCTGCAATTCTTGAGGGAACCAGCTACTAATGGTCCAGATTTGGCTCCTCAACACTTGGGTAAATTGCTAGTGAGAACAGGGTATGTAGTCTCTGGGGCCTGAAAAACATTTGACTGTCATTCTTTTTTTTTTTTTTTATTAACTTGAGTATTTCTTATATACATTTCGAGTGTTATTCCCTTTCCCGGTTTCCGGGCAAACATCCCCCTCCCTCCTCCCCTTCCTTATGGGTGTTCCCCTCCCCACCCTCCCCCCATTGCCGCCCTCCCCCCACCAGTCTAGTTCACTGGGGGTTCAGTCTTAGCAGGACCCAGGGCTTCCCCTTCCACTGGTGCTCTTACTAGGATATTCATTGCTACCTATGAGGTCAGAGTCCAGGGTCAGTCCATGTATAGTCTTTAGGTAGTGTCTTAGTCCCTGGAAGCTCTGGTTGCTTGGCATTGTTGTACATATGGGGTCTCAAGCGCCTTCAAGCTCTTCCAGTTCTTTCTCTGATTCCTTCAACAGGGGTTCTATTCTCAGTTCAGTGGTTTGATGCTGGCATTCGCCTCTGTATTTGCTGTATTCTGGCTGTGTCTCTCAGGAGCGATCTACATCCGGCTCCTGTCAGTCTGCACTTCTTTGCTTCATCCATCTTGTCTAATTGGGTGGCTGTATATCTATGGGCCACATGTGGGGCAGGATCTGAATGGGTGTTACTTCAGTCTCTGTTTTAATCTTTGCCTCTCTCTTCCCTGCCAAGGGTATTCTTGTTCCCCTTTTAAAGAAGGCATGAAACATTCACATTTTGATCATCCGTCTTGAGTTTCATTTGTTCTAGGCATCTAGGGTAATTCAAGAATTTGGGCTAATAGCCACTTATCAATGAGTGCATACCATGTGTGTTTTTCTGTGATTGGGTTAGCTCACTCAGAATGATATTTTCCAGTTCCAACCATTTGCCTAGGAATTTTATAAAGTCGTTGTTTTTGATAGCTGAGTAATATTCCATTGTGTAGATGTACCACATTTTCTGTATCCATTCCTCTGTTGAAGGGCATCTGGGTTCTTTCCAGCTTCTGGCTATTATAAATAAGGCTGCGATGAACATAGTGGAGCACGTGTCTTTTTTATATGTTGGGACATCTTTTGGGTATATGCCCAAGAGAGGTATAGCTGGATCCTCAGGCAGTTCAATGTCCAATTTTCTGAGGAACCTCCAGACTGATTGACAGAATGGTTGTACCAGTCTGCAATCCCACCAACAATGGAGGAGTGTTCCTCTTTCTCCGCATCCTCGCCAGCATCTGCTGTCACCTGAGTTTTTGATCTTAGCCATTCTCACTGGTGTGAGGTGAAATCTCAGGGTTGTTTTGATTTGCATTTCCCTTATGACTAAAGATGTTGAACATTTCTTTAGGTGTTTCTCAGCCATTCGGCATTCCTCAGCTGTGAATTCTTTGTTTAGCTCTGAACCCCATTTTTAATAGGGTTATTTGTCTCCCTGCGGTCTAACTTCTTGAGTTCTTTGTATATTTTGGATATAAGGCCTCTATCTGTTGTAGGATTGGTAAAGATATTTTCCCAATCTGTTGGTTGCCGTTTTGTCCTAACCACAGTGTCCTTTGCCTTACAGAAGCTTTGCAGTTTTATGAGATCCCATTTGTTGATTCTTGATCTTAGAGCATAAGCCATTGGTGTTTTGTTCAGGAAATTTTTTTCCAGTGCCCATGTGTTCCAGATGCTTCCCTAGTTTTTCTTCTATTAGTTTGAGTGTATCTGGTTTGATGTGGAGGTCCTTGATCCACTTGGACTTAAGCTTTGTAGAGGGTGATAAGCATGGATCGATCTGCATTCTTCTACATATTGACCTCCAGGTGAACCAGCACCATTTGCTGAAAATGCTATCTTTTTTCCATTGGATGGTTTTGGCTCCTTTGTCAAAAATCAAGTGACCATAGGTGTGTGGGTTCATTTCTGGGTCTTCAATTCTGTTCAATTGGTCTATCTGTCTGTCTCTGTACCAATACCATGCAGTTTTTATCACTATTGCTCTGTAATACTGCTTGAGTTCAGGGATAGTGATTCCCCCTGAAGTCCTTTTATTGTTGAGGATAGTTTTAGCTATCCTGGGTTTTTTGTTATTCCAGATGAATTTGTAAATTGTTCTGTCTAACTCTTTGAAGAATTGGATTGGTATTTTGATGGGGATTGCACTGAATCTGTAGATCGCTTTTGGTAAAATGGCCATTTTTACTATATTAATCCTGCCAATCCATGAGCATGGGAGATCTTTCCATCTTCTGAGGTCTTCTTCAATTTCTTTCTTCAGTGTCTTGAAGTTCTTATTGTACAGATCTTTTACTTGCTTGGTTAAAGTCACACCGAGGTACTTTATATTATTTGGGTCTATTATGAAGGGTGTCGTTTCCCTAATTTCTTTCTCGGCTTGTTTCTCTTTTGTGTAGAGGAAGGCTACTGATTTATTTGAGTTAATTTTATACCCAGCCACTTTGCTGAAGTTGTTTATCAGCTCTGGTGGAACTTTTGGGATCACTTAAATATACTATTATATCATCTGCAAATAGTGATATTTTTACTTCTTCTTTTCTGATCTGTATCCCTTTGACCTCCTTTTGTTGTCTGATTGCTCTGGCTAGAACTTCAAGAACTATATTGAATAAGTAGGGAGAGAGTGGGCAGCCTTGTCTAGTCCCTGATTTTAATGGTATTGCTTAAAGTTTCTCTCCATTTAGGTTAATGTTAGCAACTGGTTTGCTGTATATGGCTTTTACCATGTTTAGGTATGGGCCTTGAATTCCTATTTTTCCCAGGACTTTTATCATGAAGGGGTGTTGAATTTTGTCAAATGCTTTCTCAGCATCTAATGAAATGATCATGTGATTTTGTTCTTTCAGTTTGTTTATATAATGGATCACGTTGATGGTTTTCCGTATATTAAACCATCCCTGCATGCCTGGGATGAAGCCTACTTGATCATGGTGGATGATTGTTTTGATGTGCTCTTGGATTTGGTTTGCCAGAATTTTATTGAGTATTTTTGCGTCGATATTCATAAGGGAAATTGGTCTGAAGTTCTCTTTCTTTGTTGGGTCTTTGTGTGGTTTAGGTACAAGAGTAATTGTGGCTTCATACAAGGAATTCGTTAGTGCTCCATCTGTTTCAATTTTGTGGAATATTTTGGATAATACTGGTATGAGGTCTTCTATGAAGGTCTGATAGAATTCTGCACTAAACCCGTTTGGACCTGGGCTCTTTTTAGTTGGGAGACCTTTAATGACTGCTTCTATTTCCTTAGGAGTTATGGGGTTGTTTAACTGGCTATCTGTTCCTGATTTAACTTCGGTACCTGGTATCTGTCTAGGAAATTGTCCATTTCCTGCAGATTTTCAAGTTTTGTTGAATATAGGCTTTTATATTAAGATCTGATGATGTTTTGAATTTCCTCTGAATCTGTAGTTATGTCTCCCTTTTCATTTCTGATTTTGTTAATTTGGACACACTCTCTGTGTCCTCTCATTCATTAGTCTGGCTAAGGGTTTATCTATCTTGTTGATTTTCTCAAAGAACCAACTTTTGGTTCTGTTGATTCTTTCTATGGTTCTTTTTGTTTCTACTTGGTTAATTTCAGATCTGAGTTTGATTATTTCCTGCCTTCTACTCCCCCTGGGTGTATTTGCTTCTTTTTGTTCTAGAGCTTTTAGGTGTGCTGTGAAGCTGCTGACATATGCTCTTTCCTGTTTCTTTCTGCAGGCACTTAGCGCTATGAATTTTCCTCTTAGCACAGCTTTCATTGTGTCCCATAAGTTTGGGTATGTTGTACCTTCATTTTCATTAAATTCTAAAAAGTCTTTAATTTCTCTCTTTATTTCTTCCTTGACCAGTTTATCATTGAATAGAGCATTGTTCAATTTCCATGTATATTTAGCGATTCTTCTCTTACTGTTATTGAAGACCAGTTTTAGGCCGTGGTGGTCCGATAGCATGCATGCGATTATTTCTATCTTTCTGTACCTGTTGAGGCCCGTTTTTTGACCAATTATATGGTCAATTTTGGAGAAAGTACCATGAGGAGTTGAGAAGAAGGTATATCCTTTTGCTTTAGGATAGAATGTTCTATAAATATCCATTAAGTCCATTTGGCTCATGACTTCTCTTAGTCTGTCTACGTCTCTGTTAAATTTCTGATTCAATGATCTGTCCATTGATGAGAGTGGGGTGTTGAAATCTCCTACTATTATTGTGTGAGGTGCAATGTGTGTTTTGAGCTTTAGTAAGGTTTCTTTTACGTATGTAGGTGCCCTTGAATTTGGGGCATAGATATTTAGGATTGAGAGTTCATCTTGGTGGATTTTTCCTTTGATGAATATGAAGTGTCCTTCCTTATCTTTTTTGATGACTTTTAGTTGAAAATTGATTTTATCTGATATTAGAATGGCTACTCCAGTTTGCTTCTTCCGACCATTTGCTTGGAAAGTTGTTTTCCAGCCTTTCACTCTGAGGTAGTGTCTGTCTTTGTCTCTGAGGTGTGTTTCCTGTAGGCAGCAGAATGCAGGTTCCTCGTTGCGTATCTAGTTTGTTAATCTATGTCTTTTTATTGGGGAGTTGAGGCCATTGATGTTGAGAGATATTAAGGAGTAGTGATTATTGCATCCTCTTATATTCATATTTGGATGTGAGGTTATGTTTGTGTGCTTTTCTTCTCTTTGTTTTGTTGCCAAGACGATTAGTTTCTTGCTTCTTCTAGGGTATAGCTTGCCTCCTTATGTTGGGCTTTACCATTTATTATCCTTTGTAGTGCTGGATTTGTAGAAAGATATTGTGTAAATTTGGTTTTGTCATGGAATATCTTGGTTTCTCCATCTATGTTAATTGAGAGTTTTGCAGGATACAGTAACCTGGGCTGGCATTTGTGTTCTCTTAGGGTCTGTATGACATCAGTCCAGGATCTTCTGGCTTTCATAGTTTCTGGCAAAAAGTCTGGTGTGATTCTGATAAGTCTGCCTTTATATGTTACTTGACCTTTTTCCCTTACTGCTTTTAATATTCTTTCTTTATTTTGTGCATTTGGTGTTTTGAATATTATGTGACGGGAGGTGTTTCTTTTCTGGTCCAATCTATTTGGAGTTCTGTAGGCTTCTTGTATGCCTATGGGTATCTCTTTTTTTAGGTTAGGGAAGTTTTCTTCTATGATTTTGTTGAAGATATTTACTGGTCCTTTGAGCTGGGAGTCTTCACTCTCTTCTATACCTATTATCCTTAGGTTTGATCTTCTCATTGAGTCCTGGATTTCCTGTATGTTTTGGACCAGTAGCTTTTTCCGCTTTACATTATCTTTGACAGTTAAGTCAATGATTTCTATGGAATCTTCTGCTCCTGAGATTCTCTCTTCCATCTCCTGTATTCTGTTGGTGAAGCTTGTATCTACAGCTCCTTGTCTCTTCTTTTGGTTTTCTATATCCAGGGTTGTTTCCATGTGTTCTTTCTTGATTGCTTCTATTTCCATTTTTAATTCCTTCAACTGTTTGATTGTGTTTTCCTGGAATTCTTTCAGGGATTTTTGTGACTCCTCTCTATGGGCTTCTACTTGTTTATTTATGATTTCCTGGAATTCTTTCAGGGATTTTTGTGACTCCTCTCTATGGGCTTCTACTTGTTTAATTATGTTTTCCTGGAATTCTTTCAGGCATTTTTGTGATTCCTCTCTGTAGTCTTCTACTTGTTCTCTAAGGGAGTTCTTCACGTCTTTCTTGAAGTCCTCCAGCATCATGATCAAATATGATTTTGAAACTAGATCTTGCTTTTCTGGTGTGTTTGGATATTCCATGTTTGTTTTGGTGGGAGAATTGGGCTCCGATGGTGCCATGTAGTCTTGGTTTCTGTTGCTTGGGTTCCTGCGCTTGCCTCTTGCCATCAGATTATCTCTAGTGTTACTTTGTTCTGCTATTTCTGACAGTGGCTAGACTGCCCTATAAGCCTGTGTGTCAGGAGTGCTGTAGACCTGTTTTCCTGTTTTCTTTCAGCCTGTTATGGCGACAGAGTGTTCTGCTTTCGGGCGTGTAGTTTTTCCTCTCTACAGGTCTTCAGCTGTTCCTGTGGGCCTCTGTCTTGAGTTCACCAGACAGGTCACTTGCAGCAGAAAAGTTGGTCTTCCCTGTGGTCCCGAGGCTCAAGTTCGCTCTCGGGGTGCTGCCCTCGAGCTCTCTGCGGCTGCAGCAACCAGGAAGATCTGCGCCGCTGTTTCCAGGAACTTCAGTGCACCAGGGTTCCAGATGGCGTTTGGTGTTTTCCTCTGGCATCCGAGATGTGTGTGCAGACTGCAGTCTCTTCTGGGTTCCCAGGCATGTCTGCCTCTCTGAGGGTTTAGCTCTCCCTCCCACGGGATTTGGGTGCAGAGAACTGTTTATCCGGTCTGTTTCCTTCAGGTTCCGGCGGTGTCTCAGAGGAAGAGGTACTGCCACTCCTGGGCCCTCCCCCACGGGAACCCAGAGGCCTTATACAGTTTCCTCTTGGGCCAGGGATGTAGGGAGGGGTGGGCAGTGTTGGTGGTCTATTCCGCTCTGCAGCCTCAGGAGTGCCCACCTGACCAGGTGGTGGGGTCTCTCTCCCACGGTGTCTGGGAGCAAAGAGCTGCTGCGGGCCGGGATCCGCGGGTGTGGGACTCCCGGTAAACACAGGAGGTGCCCGGTCCTAGAGGAATTCTGCCTCTGTATGTCCCGAGATCACCAGGCAGGTCTCTTGCAGCAGAAAAGTTGGTCTTACCTGTGGTCCCAAGGCTCAAGTTTGCTCACGGGGTGCTGCCCAGGAGCTTGACTGTCATTCTTGGAATTAATCTACTGTGCATGACTAAAGGAATCTGCACCCAGGAACTACTCGCTGGTAGCTTGGTGACATTAAACATGTACCCTTTCCCTGGAGATGCCCTGGAGTGACCTTAGATTGGTCCCATTTCTAATTGATAGAATTGCAGGTAGCACTTAGATTGGCTATGAGCTCCCTGCTTCTGATCTTTTGGATTATAAGGGTTTAATGTCTTTCCTACAAAAAAAGACAACATAAGAAAAGTACAATTTATTGAGGTTGGAAGCCCACTGTCTGTGGCTGGCATCATTACCATGACATCATTCTGTGAATAGCATATGAAACTGGGCTCTAGAATTCATGTGGTAATTTGTGCCAAAACAAGTTTGCTGCGTGATCAAGACAAGAGAGATGAAGTAATAGAAAATATTTGGTAACTTAAGAACATACGATTTTAAAGTTTTAAGCTTGGAAAGTTGTTATAATCATACAAATATTATTTTAAAATGTTTTATGTGTTCAAACATGTATGGCTTAATTAAACGATTAATGAAACATATAAATCTAATGAAAATGAGAAAACTATCATTATAAGAACTGTGTCTGTTTTATCTTTAGTGGGTTAGAGACTCTGGTGATGACCTATATTCTGTATCCCCGTTTAGCAGGGTGTGGTGACACTGGGTGCTGAGGACCACAATGTATGGGTTTTCACCATTGGTTCCAAGCTCTGTGTCAGGATCCTCTCTGTCCACATAAGATTTCCAGTCTGGAACTTTTGGTCAAGCTCAGACATGAGCAAGGGCTCAGCCTTGTGAATATTCCTCTGGGTCTGTTGCAGGGTCTTTAAGAATGTGACAGGGGAATGGCTAGTAACTTTTGCCTAGTGAACATCTCAATATGGGTGGCATCTGACCCTTAGGGCAAAAAGTAGGAGGTTAGTCCAATTTTCATAGCTTTCATTGACACATTTCTTTTACCCTTCCTGATTTTTGCAGCCTCTATGCACAATTTAATTTTAGATGAATATTTAGGGCCTTTGCCAGATTTAGGGGAAAGTTTGATCATGAAGGTGAGGGCATTGTCAAATCTCAGCGGTAGAGGCAACCCAAATACAGAATTTTTTGTCTTCTGATAACAGCAGAGAGTATGGGTCTCTTGTTCAACAAGAACTGCCATCCATTTACCTCCTGTTTCTTTTTGTCACTTGGTTTCTTCCTGTGTTCTTTCTGTCAAGGTGAGGAGTCCCCTCTCTCTAAAGAGGGACTATGGACACTGGCATTGGCAAATGCATGTCAACTGTTTGCAGTATGCATGTCTTTGCCCTTCTCCCAGCAAAATGAGTGGGATAAAGCCAGAAGGTCAGCCCTTTGTGTTGAAGTCCATTGGCTGAGGGACTGGGCCTATACCATCCTGGGTAGGTGACCACTGCAACCTAGTATACCTGATTTCATGTTGAAGAAAGCTGTTCCATATAAAACCTCTTCATGTCTGTAGTAAGTGCAGAGTGCAGCTGCAGTGGAGCCCAGAGTGGAAGCCAGAGGCTTCCAGCCAGCCCCACAGCAGAGCAGGATGCAGCAGCCACAACTGCAGAGGTAGCAGCAATCAGGCCTGGGTTCCTGCTTAAGATGGGAGATGAAGCTGATCACATCCACCTTCTACCACAGCTATGGTTGTTTCTGTATTGTCAGACCCTGCCTGCAGGATCTGAGCTTTGAGCTCCTGTTGATCAGAGCTGGAGGAGCCAGAGCCTGGGCAGTTCCTGGAGTACATTTCCCCTTATGAGGGTTGTTATGGAGCCTCTCCACACCCACACCTATGTCCCTCCTCTGTTCAGGGGAGTCTGATGACCTGAACTTGGCTGCTGTTTTGGAGTGGCTCCTTTGGGTTATCATCTGGTAGTGGGATGGGTGGGCTGACGGCTATTGTTTTATTAAGTCAGATATGGGTCTGGCCCAGAAGATGTGCCTCATAATGGGTTATTTCAATGTTATGCATCCACTTACTGCAGTTCCCCTCAGGAGGTCCATTACAATGCTGTAGATGTAAGTTAATAACAGTTCCTGGCACAAAGTCAATGTATTTATTAGTATGGTTGTAGCAGCAACTGATCACAAAAAAGCAGTCCAAACAAGATCAACTCTTTTGGATAGATAGGCCACTAGCCTCCTCCAGGGTCACAGTGCCTGAGACATCCATCATAGCCATCCTACTCCACAAAACTCCTTCTGGACCTGTGTCCTCCACCCACAATACTATTCAGGAGCCCCTACTGCTAGCATCACCATAGCAACGGTAGCACCGACTTGCAGCCACAGTTGCTGCCAGAAGAGGGGTGCAGCATGGATGGGCCAGCATGATCTATGAGCCTATGGGAAGTTGTGTATCATCCCAGGCGCAGCAGTAGCTGTTGTCCCAGGAGGGCTCACTTCCCTTCTCTTTTAGATCTTTGACTCCAATCAATAGAAGTGACAGAAATATACAGAGAGATAAATACATAGAGAAAATTATCAGGGTCCCAACCATACATTCATGCACCTGAAGAGATCATATGGACCCCAGTCATAGATCCTCACTACCTGCAACTCATTGGCATCCTAAACAGAAGGTGCCTTAACCAAATTTAACTCTAGAGGTGACAAACCAGGCAACTTTCAATTTTGATCCATTTTTGGGCTAGAGGTGTCAGATTCTTTTAAAGCATTGGCCATCAAAGAGATTTCATGAGGAACATCTCAGGTTGTACAACTCTCAGTGTTCTTGACCATTACATTCTTTCCATCTCCAGGAAACTCCAAGACCACCAGTGTTTCAAGGTCTGGACCTGAGATGGAGGTATGTTACTGGGAGTGGATTTTGAGGTTGCAAAGGCCCCCACCATTCCCAGTTAGCATTTGTTTTCTTCTACTTCTTCATCAACATCGGAGCTCTCAGCTGTCCATGCCACATGTTCTTGCTCTAAAACTCTGAAATTGCAAGTCCCCAATTAAATATGTTGTTCAATATGTCGCCTGGGCCACCTGTTTAGTCCTTCTTAGTTATAGCATTCTATTAATAGAAATAACAACAAAAATCAAGCTTTCTGATTTTGTAGATTCTTTGCCAGGGCATGGTAAGATCTACCTACCTTCATTGTGATGATTTTCAAAACTATACTGATTTCTAAATCTTGCTTTTCTCAAAGACTGGAATGGTCCCCTTGTCAATAAGAGATGGGGCCTGGTGATTCTTTTTACTAAGTCAGGTAATGATGAAGGGCAGGAAAAGGAAACTCCAAACACTCAACTGCAATTTGCTGTGAACCTAGCTTTGCTGCACATGGAGGCCATTATGGGAAGAGAAAGCCATCCATTCCAGGCAGTCCAATGAGAGGAAGTGATTGGCTTCATCCAGAGAATAGGTTGAGTAGAGTTAAAATTTGCATTTCTGATAATTCCCAAGGTAGTGAAGCTACTGGTGCTTGTCCAGGTCAGTTTCAGAAGTGTTGGTCTAGCATGCCTGACTGGTAAGTGAGGAGGTTGTTCAGGTTTTGATATTTATGGAATTTCTACTTTCCAGAACTTCTAGGAATACATGGCAAGTAGACTTCAGTCTAAATGAATAACTTGTCTTCACAGTTTGCATGGTGGGTAATGTTTGTTGATCATCAACTTGACAGCACCTGGAATCTCACTGGAGACACACCTCTAAGCACCCAAGAGGAAGATCATTTGATTATTAGCTCTACTATATAAGGCATTGCTAGATTTAGGTTAGCCTCTGGACATGCCTGTGCAGAAGTATTTTGATTAGACTAATTGAAGTGGGAAGACCCACCTTCTATGGTTGACTGGGATAGTGGACTGGATATGGTCGATGAAGTGATTTGAATACCAGAATCTCTGCTTGCAGTCAGTACAAGAGCTCTCAACCTCCTGCTGACTTGACTTTCCACTATGGTGCATCTTGCAACTATAAAACAAAGTAAACTTCTCTCCCTTAACTGTTGCTTTTGTACACATATTTAATCAGAGCAACAGAGAAGTGACAAAGCCAATCAACTTTCACTTAAGCTCCTGAAAATCCACAGGAATCTCAGCCAGGAGTCATAACCTATTCTCCAGGAAAACTGGAAATTCAGGAGGAAGAGACACTCTTTCACAGTGCTTCTCCATTCACAAGCATTTTATGGGAACACAGACACTCAAGAGACAGAAAGTGGTCAACTGCAATGGAACTGAAAGGACACAGACCCCAATCACATGGTGGATCCCATGAGTCACATGGTGGATTCCATGAGTCAGAGGGTGATCCCATTATCTCTGCTTCCTAAGCCACCGTGTACTTATCTCCTTTTTCCCTGCTACCTGACTCCAGCTCCATCTTGCCTGAATCTTTCTGCCATGTGTCATGGTATTAAAACTTTGATTTCCCATGATTCTGTGTTTTTCCCTTTGTATTCTGATGGCCATGGTGCCTGTTCAAAAAACACCATGCTGTGATGGATTTACTCCTGGTAATATCCTATAGCCAAAAAGTTGAATTCAATCATTAACCTTAGTGGTTTGAATTCTGCTGTGCCTAACACTAGTTTTGTTCACATTTAGAGGACAGAACCTTTGACTCCTTTTCATCTTTGAGGGGAGACTTTCGACTAGGCTTCTCTGCCCCTGCACATAGAGTCTCTATGTCCACTTTCAAGTACATAAATCATAAAATACCCCTCTCTCTGATTCGGTTGGTTTCATAGCATGAAAAACCAGGGCCAGGCTCTTTACAGATTCATTGCTTCCTTACCTTGTCCAGTACAAAGACTGCAGCACTGTATCAGGTGTGACACGTACTCTCATGCTCCCTGGTGCCCCTGCCCTCCCCAGTCAGAGTCCACATCCCTGGGTGAGCCCCCAACTCCATCCTGTCCCTAGCCTGAGCCCAAGTCCTAGCCTGAGACCAAGCCCATGCCTTAGCCTGAGCCTGAGACCGAGCCCATACCTTAGCCTGAGCCCAAGCCCTAGCTGTGACCCAAGCAAGAACCCAAGCCCCAGCTTGAGCCCTAGCCCAAGACCTAGCCCTAGACTTGGCCCTAGAACTAACCCTAGTCTGAGCACCAGCCCGAGCTCCGGAACTGGTCCGAGTCGGAGACCAAGCCCTATCCTGAGCCAGAGCACAAACCCTAGCCCTATCCCTGACCCAAGACCTGGCCCAAACCTGAACCCTAGCCCTAGCCTGAGCCTGAGCCCGAGTTCGAGCCCGAGCCCGAGCCCGTGCCCTAGCCGTAGAGTCAACTAAAATACAATTTTATTAGTCTGGGCTCTTAGTATGCAGCACATCTATCTAGGCTCTTATGACTCTTAAAGTCTCTAGGGAGAAGTAGTGTGTAATTCTTAGAGGAGGACTGCATTTATATGTTACTAGTCCTTTTCCCCTTGCAGGTTTTATTACACTTTATTTGTTCTCCATGCTTACTGGCTTAGGTAATATATGCCCAGGGGTATTTTTTTTCAACTCCAGGCAATTTCATACTCTGTTTGCTCCTTTCACTTTGATAAGTCTCTTATTTAAGTTAAGGACATTTTCTTCTGTATTTTTGTTGAGAATGTTTTTTCTTTGTTTTGTTTTTTGGGTTTTTTGCTTTTGACCCGCGTTTCTTTTCCTCCTTCTTATATACTTTATTGTCTTTATCATTTTATTATTATATTTGTTATTTTGTAGAAAAGCCCTATCTATTTCTTGGATTTTTTTTACAGGATTGACTTTCTTTCTTTATTTTTCCTTCCTTCCTTCCTTCCTTCCTTCCTCCCTTCTTTCTTTCTTTTTTTTTTCTTTTTTTCGGAGCAGGGGACTGAACCCAGGGCCTTGCATTTGCTAGGCAAAGGCTCTACCACTGAGCTAAATCCCCAACCCCTCTTTCTTTCTTCCTTTCTTCCTTTCTTCCTTCCTTTCTTCCTTCCTTTCTTTCTTTCTTTCCATTTCCTTTCTTCCTTTTCCCCCTCCACTCTTTTCCTCCTTTTGGATTTAACATATTCCTCTATCTATGCATCCATTCCTCCTATTATCTCTTCAGTGCCTAAAATTCTCTATTCCATCTGTTGTAGTCTGTTATTAAAATCTGCCTCTGAGAGACTATTTGAGTTCCTACATTTTACTCATCCACATCTCCCTGTTTAGGTTTTCTTTATTCGTTTCCTTCCACAGTTAGGGTTCTCACAGATTTCTTTATTTTTCTCTTTAAAGACCTCTATCATATGTGCAAATGCTGTTTTACACTCTTTTTTATTCTAGTTCTTCAGTCATGTTGACATATTCAAGGCCTTCTGTGATAGTGTTGATGGTCTCTAATAGACATTTGAATGCCCTGGCTGTTACTGGTTGTGTTTTTATACTAGTCTGTAGGTATCTGGGATTGGGAAGATTGTATTCTAGGTGCTGGAGTCTGGTTTTGTGTGATAGAAAGTATTTGATCTCAACCATGAATTTCTACCCATCCTTTGTCCAATTAGTTTCTGGATAAAAGATGCATACAAGCTTTATATTTATGATAATCCTTAATTAGCACATGAACTGTGCAGATAGCTATCCTGTACACTATTATGTATATTTCTCAGCCAATAATTTCATTATATAATTTGCCATGGTTTTGTCTGGACTGCTTTTAACCCCAATTAGCCAATTCACATGGCCATTATCTAAAGATTCTTACCTCATGTTGGCTTCTCCTCTGCTCTATTTACCTTCTTCTATCTGCCCCTGTCATGGTCTCCTCCCACCCCCAAGCTAGGAACACCAGGGAACACCGATTTCAATTCTGCACAGCTTTTGAGTGTAGGTATTTTTATTTACGATTCAGAAATAACTTGGGGGTGAGTTCACTTAAGAGTATGGATTAGTGGGGTTGGGGAT